>NW_023596545.1:27911804-27954562 GCF_011947565.3 Pollicipes pollicipes
TGATCGCTACAGATTGTCCAATAATTGTTACAGACTCCATGCTGGGAATTGGGTAGGGCCACTGTTCGGTAGCGGAGTCAGATAACGCAGGTCCCTTCCATGGTATCAATGGAATGCTCATCATAATTCTCAGTTTCTTCACGTCAGAGGACCGACCAACGCAAGAGGCCTTCCGCCATTCGGGGCTTCGTCTTCGTCCACATTGAGCAAATGTTCCGGGACCGACTCGGACCCCTGATTGACGCAGAACTCCCCGTTAGGTACTGTGGGCCCCCAGAACTCAGATCGACAGGGCTGATTGTTCGGTGTTGGTGATCTCTCGCCGAAATAGAAGAACACTCTGTCTAAGCGGTCCTCAATCGGTGCAAGAGGCCCTGTAACTGACGTTTCAGATCACGGCATTACGGGTGGTGATCCTTAATGTGGCCTACAGCCAGCCTTTCGGGCTCTGCAGTCATCTAATAAAGCACTTGATCTTTGGTCTCGAGAGACCCTTCGGCCCCTGTTCGGGTCCTCTCAAACACCGCTCCTGGCCGACTCGGGGCCGCTTGCTACCACAGGGCCCTGTTAGGCACTGTGGCCCCTGACCAACACAGGAGTCTCTCACTGTGTCAAGGACCCCGAACATTGCCCACCACGGACCCCGGTCCCGTTCCTGATTGGGAAATGGTCCCAAAAGGCTCCGACGGACATGGAATTGACTGTTTGGCTCCGCGTCGAGGCCCTATATAACAGGGATGGAGAGCCCTTAGAAGAGGGTCCCTGATGGAAGCCTTCCGACTGACGTTCCAGGTCACGGCACTGAACAGCTGCAATACTTCATGTGACGTACAGCCAGCCTTCAGAACCTTATGCCTCCAACGGGGCCCTTAAATCGTCTGGTTTCCGTGGGGCCGCCCGGGCCCTCTTCTGGCCTCATTGAAACACTGTCCTTGGGTCAGCTTAGGGCTCTTTGCGAACACAGCACCTCTGTTAGGCGCTGTGGGCCCCTGACAGATGCACATCCCCGACCAGTGTAAATCGCTGGCCATGCACAGCGGACCAGGATCCCTGAATTCGACCTCCAGTTGGCCTTTTGGACTCTTCGGGCCCTCAAATCGGGCCCTTATCCTAGGTCACGCGGGGCTCGAAGGGCCCTTCGGAACCGCCCTCTTCAGTTCGAATCTACGCAGATAAGACGACCATAATTCAGTGGCGCGCGCAAGGCAAGTTGATTGTAAAAGCGTTGCTAGTTGAGCTAACTCCTCAGTGACCATGTCGTCTCGGAGGGTTCAGCCCTTTGTTCAGAACCGAGTGGCGGAATAATTACATAACATAGCCTGAACCACCGCGAGCGTTCGAGCCTCAGAACAAAAACCTCGATCCCCGGCGTTGCAGTCTCCGTGTGTGCCGGGCGGCGCCAGTCTTTTGTTGACAAGCAGGCGTAGTAAGCCGGTGAGAGGATGAAAACGGCAACGTTGTTTGAAATAAGCATCTTTGCGCGCTTTAAAATGTCAATTGGTGTATTGGAGGATGGTCGGGGAGCATGTTTCATCACCCGCGCAATTTATGTTCTTATGAAAGGAACGGATTAGCATTCACAACACTGCGAACCCGGCGCCGGATTTAGCGGTGGAATTAGACAAGTGAACGTAGAACTGTCTTTTCTTATTGCTGAAGTTTTTTTATGTGTTCAGAGGACATCCTCAAATGCTGCATGTGAAATTTACGCCCCCAGTCTAATTTTTGAGCGGCATGAATTCATTTGAAAAGCTTTCGGAAGCAATTATTTCACGACGCCGGTTCTCACGCGTCAGGCGCCCGCCGCCCAGTGTTGACGCGCCGCTCGGTTTGGAAGCCGCAACCCCGCCCATCGGTGTTCTTGCTTCTGACACTACGAGCAGGCAGGCTCAAAACTGCTTCTGACACTACGAGCAGGCAGGCTCAAAACTGCTTCTGACACTACGAGCACGCAGGCTCAAAACTGCTTCTGACTCTACGAGCAGGCAGGCTCAAAACTGCTTCTGATACTACGAGCACGCAGGCTCAAAACTGCTACTGATACCACGAGCACGCAGGCTCAAAACTGCTTCTGACACTATGAGCAGGCAGGCTCAAAACTGCTTCTGACACTACGAGCACGCATGCTCAAAACTGCTTCTGACACTACGAGCACGCAGGCTCAAAACTGCTTCTGACACTACGAGCACGCAGGCTCAAAACTGCTTCTGACACTACGGGCAGGCAGGCTCAAAACAGCTTTTGACACCACGAGCACGCAGGCTCAAAACTTCTGACACCACGAGCATGCAGGCTCAAAACTTTCTTATGCTGTTTGTTTCGCATGTTGCTTCGGGACAAAGATGAGCGCAGTGATGTTACTTTATGAAATCGGTTGGGGAAGATGGGCTGAGGCCAATCAAGTTGACCCAAACCTGCCCTCAAAATCCTAATTTCTTCCCGGATTTTAGCCACTCTAAGTTGCGACACTACTGTCAAAGTTAAACAAAATACAAATATTTGGTGGCTTCCAAAATTGCTCCGATGTTGAGGAATGACTACCCTTTTGAAGTCAATGTGACAATGATAACGATGACATATAGAGATCATAATGCAGATAGTGACAGACTGCATAGAACCTACTTTACCAGCAGCTCAGGCACGTGCTGCATGTCATTGGCCCAATGTTCCTTGTTAAATCAAGCACTTGACCGTCGATCCCGAGCATGCGCGTAAGAAAGGGGGGGGGGGGCAGCGGGGCCATGCCCTCCCCCCACCATTTTTTAGGGTGGGGGGCCAGCAATCTTAGCTGCCCCCCCCCCACTTTTCAGATAAAGGTTGCATTTGGCCTACTTTTGCACCGAATTAAACATGCATGCCGATTTACCTAGCTCATCAGCCATCTCCCTTAAGATGCGTCATCTTTTTCGTTTGCTCGTTGGCCATCACCTAGTGTTACAGCCACAAGGCCGACGCCGCACAGCCTGGAGACTGCAACGCCGGGCGTCGAGGCTCTTATTGCTATGACTTGCGAATACGCATGTTCAACACCATATTACATAGTTTTCTTATCAGTAATCAGCTCTGACAGGATCTTGAGCATTATGAGGCGAACATGGGCTGGCCATGTGAATACGAATTAGGAACCCCATTTCATCTGCAATCTACAGTCAGGGAGAACTCAATATCTCTGAAAAACACAGAAAAAAACATGGAACTGGAGTCTATGTGAAAACTATCGGACTACATGCGGTGATCAGGGATGTTGTTGCGTCAATGAGGGTCTCTGTGCTGATCTGGGGCTAACTGCGCGGGTCAGAAGGCCTCCCGTGTCAGGGGTGGGAAACATGTGATATGGTATACCCTTCTAATGACCTTCGGATCGACCAGGAGATCCCGCCCCGTGTCACCAGAATGATAGCCGGAAGACACTTCGAGATGGGACGGAATGTCCCTTCAGCCCTTGATCGGAAGCGGTAATGTACCCCTGGTGTTGTATTCAAGAAGCCCCTTGCCCGGAAGGGAATAAGGGGTCTCATAATTGTTGAGTAGAGTGTGGCTCTCATTATTGTTGAAAAGCGCGGATCGAAATTAATTTTAAAAAATGAGCAAGGTCATGCCACGTTTGCCTGAGAACGCTCATTTTTCAGAATGTATTATTGAAACAAATTTCATCAAAAGGCTTGAACATGCGCGCTCGCAACCTCGAGAGCAAGGACAAGGATGGTCTGAGTTGCAACTTCCAGTTTCGGCAACTGCAAGTGCCACCAGGCGGCGGGCGCCGTGTTAAGCTGTCTTCTGAACAGATAAATAGCTGCGGAAACACGAAAAATAGAGATTTTACCCTTCCAGTTCAACCACCAGATTCCAGCCTCACTTCGCGATGCTTTAGGAGCCAATCCGTTCTTTTCATCAGTCTAAAAATTGCTCGCGTGAAGTATGCCCTCGGTCTGCCTTTTAAATGCAAGATCTGATGTCATGAACCGTCCAATGATATTTTTTCAGAAGCGTCGTCATTTTTGTCCACCCGCTGGCCACAACTTAATATTAGCTACCAGGCCGACGCTGCGCCGCCTATGGAGACTGCAACGCCTGGGGTCGTGGCTTGTGTTTCTAAAATTTTCGAATGCGCATGCTCAAAATTATGCCACATAACTTATATTACTATTTGGTTAAAGTGTTTAAAGGTAATCAGTTCAGAAGCGTCATCATTTTCGTGCACCGGAGGGCTACGGCTGAATGTTAGCTACTGGGCTAACGCTCTGCGGACTATGGAGACTGCAACGCCTGGTGTCGAGGTTTTTGTTGCTAAGATTTGCGAGCGAGCATGTTAAAAAACACGTCAGATGCATTGTATCACTAATCGATTCTGACTGAATGGTGAACATTTTCAGACAAACAAGGCTTGGCTATGTTAATACAGATTGTTGACCACTCGATTTGCAATAAAATTTTCGTCTTCAAATTTGGATCAAACATATCTATCCACAATCTGCCTTCTCGACGTCCTCAATGTCTGCGGAACTCAGATTAAGAAAATTGATAAAGCTTCTGAATTCTATCGGTTTAGAGTCAACTAACCATTGTAAATTAAGAGCGCCGGTGATTTCTTCCATGCAGTCGTTCAACGCCTGATATCTGCAGTTTATTGACCTCAAAATTGCAAACAGGATTGAGCTCACGGTAGCTCCTGGTTTCTGTTCTGGTTACTAGGTAAAAGTAGCCATAAAACGAAGAAAATCGTGTAACTTGTTAACGAGTAAGCCATATCCGGGGATTTTTTTTTTGGGGGGGGAATCACCATAAGGTGGGCTTATGTCAACCTTGCGTTCCTTCTTGGCAAGGCTCTGGCTATGCCCCTGCCTACACACAAAAGCAGATCAATTCGTATACGTGCATGATGGGCAATGAAGTGTCCGTTGGGCCAATTCATACCTAAAGCAGACAGCTTACCGGATGCTATTTTTCTGCGAGGGTATGGTGTGAGGGAAGATATTTCGGAAACAGATGCCGTTGCAGGTGTCCAACACGTGTGTCATACACCATGTAGTAGTAACGCTGGTCCAAAAGTATGCAACAAAGCAGCTGTACGATCAGTTCGCAATCAGTCATGCGGGAGACATCCGGGCCAGGGCAGTGGCCGCCGACAGCGGACAGGAGCAGGGCCCAGATAAGGAACATGTGACGGATGGGCCTTATTATGTGGCTCGATTCTTAACAGAGAATCTCCAGTTTTATGGATTTTGTCACATTGATTTAGCAGTTTCAAGCTCCCGAAGTTGTTTCCGCCTAAAATTCTGCGACAAGTCTTATCTCTTGAAAAGCAGCCAGCGAAATGAAGGCGCATGAAAAATCTGTCGCACTGTAAGCCATCGATCCTCTTTCAAAATTCTCACCAGCCTAAATCTATGCCGTATTTTGGCATCTACGCTGTGGAGGTAAATGCTTCTTTAATGACCCAAAATACCTACCCGCGCGTGGAATTTCGTCTCCCCATGTTCATGTTCAACATGTTCAACACGGCTAATGTTGTTTTGGTGGTCAATGTCGGGCGACTGCTGCCAGCAGTTAAGTCGGCTGGTGTCGATCGTCAAGTTTTCGTAGTTGTTCCATTGGCTACTGGCGTGAAATTGGAGGTCGGACCATTTCAATTCTTCTTTCGAGCATTACCGGCTAAATATTTGCTCACGTTTTTGGGCTCCAACATTTGACCGCCTTGTTTTCAATCCTCGGTAAAACATCGCATCGCATGATGACAAAATAACACAGCTTGCTACAGCCTGTGGATCTTAAAACAGCAATGAATGATGCCAAAATACGCAGACAATTGCACAAAACTATGCCGGAGTCAATAAGACATATTACTTGTGTGATTAAGAGCATGCATCATGCGAGAAAAAAACAACAGAAAATGCTGAAGTAGACACCGTGCACACCAGGAGCTTTCAGTGTGCTTACGTCAGCAAGTTGCACTCCCCTAAGCATGACATCGGATTTTTATTTTCTTTGTCCCTTTTACCTTCGAAACAATAAGCAGAAACCTTCTTTAAGACTGATTTACATTTGATCTTCCATCTTGAATACTCTGCTTGCACTCGGGGCTCTGAAGGTTGGGGGAGCAAACTTACCGTTGGGGGGGGAGGGGCAAATGGGGCATGGGGCCCAGCGGCCCACCCAAAATAATGTAAATCGACGCTCGTGGGTTTCTCCGTCGCCCAGCGCGTCCGGCCGCCCCCTCCCCAAGCCCCCCCCCCCCCCCCCCAGAGTCGAGCGTCTGGCGCGGACTGAAGTGGCGCGCTCGGGGGAAGGGGAGGGGCAGTCGCTGGCTAACACGCTTCATGACTTAAGAAGATCTGCTGTAAAAAAGGACAATTACCTTACATCGAGGTGTGTAAAAAGGCCGCCAGATGCGCTTCTCGTGTTCTGTCTGGTTGCCGCAAGTTTGTGTCCGGGTTTTACTCGGATGAGAGCATGTCTGACCCTGAGCATGGTGGTGAAGTGGTCCTGATACTGCTGGTGGCGAGCGCCAGGCGGCGCCAGCGCAGCTGCTGCTCTCCTGTGGTCTTATGTGCGCTGCTTGTGACGAGCTGGTCGACAGCTGGTCGACAGCTGGCAGTGCCGTTTCTGACTGCCCAGACTGATAAAATTCCCTGATAGCTCGTTCGCTCAAAAGGTGCATAGGGCTTTATCAATTTTGAAATCAGTGCTGATTGTTTTTTTCTGGATGAAACCAGCTGGTATTTGTCGGCACTGTGGTTCCTTTCTTTGTTGGTGTCATTCGCTAAACGGTCTGAGCTGGTTTACATATCCATTATTGTGGCGATGCTCTCCGCGTTCTTATATTGCACCAATGTTCATACCGTGGACGCTTGGGGTTTTCACACCTTCGTTAACGGCTATCTTCGAGTCAGGATTGCACGTAAATGATCCTTAGGGGTTTTTAAGCCAAGCATTTTTCTATAAAAGATTTTTGCATTTTTGGGCAAAAGTGAATGTTCTTGTCATGGCAAGCATTTTTGCTTCCTATGAAAAGAAAAGCTTTCGTCACTGAGCACTTTTTAATGAATTTTCTTTTCATGGCAAGCCCAGTGGTCATTTAAGGATCTTCATTCTTAATTAGCATCGCTTCATTCTTATCACTGCTCCGTAGTAGCTACGCACGCCGGTGCAGTCAGCCCGGTGGTTTTAAAATGGCCTATCCAGGCAAGCATCGCTCCGTGATCTTCCTCACGCAAACTCGACCCCAAAGGCCACATCCTTTGTAAGTAACTGGCGTGAAAAGGGACTCACCATTACTTTTTCATCCCTGCGGTTTCAGTATCGGCAGCTGCCCCTTGCCCTCTCCCTGCGCGCCGCCCCATACCGCGTCAAACACCCGACCCTAGGGGGGGGGGGGGGCTTTGGGGAGCGGTGGCCGAGCGCTGCGTTTTCAGGCCCGATTCGGCGCCCGCTGGATGAGTCGGTATGAAAAGTTCTATACGTTTCGCGTGGCTGGAAAGGGATGCAGCATGGATTATCCAAACATCGTGATGATTTTAAATTCAAAACGGTCATTATTTTTACATCTTGATTTCAGAAAAGGTTAACAAGAAATGTACATAATTTTTACGGATTTTTTGGTTTGTTTAATCTACTATTTAGGTGCGTGGTACATACTTCTCTGGGCAATGTTGTTGAAAATTGGCTTTTTCAAAACATCAAAAATGGGAAAACGTCTACAATTTCAAAATGGTGACTCAAAATGCTGCATTTCTCTCAAATTTGTGTTAAGAGCTAGGTAAAATGCTGTAGACAAAATTTCGTCGAAATCCAGGACCGTTGGGTATCAAAAGTGGCCCTTTAATAGGTGAGTTGGCGTGAAATGACCCAGTATACGGCCCGTCCTGAGATGAAGTTGGAGAATACGATGTAGATCTGTTGGTGTGTGTCCAACTTAATGCATATGCAAGATGTATACAAGCAGGGCCTTTGGGTACCTTTGCAGCTAAACGGTTGCGGTATCTACAGTATGTAGCCTATGTGGACTAATGAAAGGTCCAAAACTGATCCGCTTCAAACTTGGCTGGTATTAGTAAAAGTAAGGCCATGTTTAGGTGTATACAGCCTTGGTACAGGAAAGAAGCGGTAATCTGGAAACATACCGAAGGCACACAAAAGCCACTGTACCACAGGTAAGGTGTAGGCCGGGCAAACTGAAACGGTGCACACATTGGGAACGTCCTGTGGGATGTTAATGCTAAACCTGCCTTTAAATGTTCCTTTGATGAATTCGTCCACATGTGCCACCTTTGAATCATTTTTTTTCCTTTGCAGTACCATTTCCCACTAGCCTGGTCAGAAACTAGGTGATACTGAAAATTCGGGCACAACTCAGAGTTTCTTTTAAATTCCGAGCAATGAATGCATGACAGCACATGTTGAAGATCTCCCTTTGCCCTTTGTACCAGCATCAGAAGACAGGAATCTCATTTGGTCCCAACTTGAACCGTACAAAAACCGGAATAAACAGGGCCGAACCCCATCATTTGTCGACAGGTTTTTAAAAGTAGTCAGTAAATGTTAGTTCGAAGGCGATACAAAAGTCGCACTCTATGTTTCAAGCAGCAAGTGCCCACGTCATAGCACTACATTACCGGATATGAGTCCAAAACCGGTCTGCAGCCCAGACCAAGCATTGAGCATATAAAGTGCAGCCCGTGGCTTTGACTCTACTGAAGTCCACGTAAGACACATTCACGCGGTCCTCGAACTGAATATTAAAGAGCATGTTTCTGTATGTAAACGTTCTCGACGAGTCTTGCTTGTAAATCGTTCTGAAATGTTGCTGCCGATCAGTTGCATCTCCTCAAGTCGCATGCTTTTCGAGCCAGATTGCAAATACACCTGCCATGGATCTCTAAAAAGTATGTACCCAGCACAACCGTAACAGCTGATTAATCGCAATTCCAGCAGCCTACGCGGTCATCTCTACTCAACACACATTGCGCACAGTGTTTTGTGTATTACTACAGCTCTTCTCTACCACAACAAACGAAATAAATACACTTATCCACAAATATGGGACATCACACATGCGAGCGTTTCCATGACACGGCAACCCCAAGCCGACGGTCCTCGTTACCGGTAGGCGCCCGGTGCGCCTGGTCCGACATCCGCTCGCTGTGCGGAGGAACCTGGTCCGCCCCGAGCTGAGACCCGATGGCTGGCACATAGCGCCGGCGGTTCAAGTTTTTTAATGGCAGACGCTGGTGGGTGGAGCAGGCTCCGAACAGCTGTGGATGGCTGTAACTCACTCCCGGCCTGACTCAGTGTCGAGCGCCCCATTTAGCACTCGCGGCGTCCCGTAACCTTGGCTAGCAGTCTGCCTGTACCGGTGGCATGACAGGTCTTCAATCCCTCCGCGCAGTTCTCCTTCTGGTGCCCGTAACATGGCTCCAAGCTTTGGCCGCTGACGAGCACCCGGCTCCAGCTCAAGTGTCTGCCTGTGACGACAGCTGACGACACAGCGCTCAGCGCGGGTCATCGAGACGCCGGTGCTCTGGCGACAGCTGACGGCACATCGCCCAGCGCGAGTCACCGAGACCCCGGTGCTCTGGCGACAGCTGGCGACACAGCGCCCAGCGCGAGTCACCGAGACCCCGGTGCTCTGGCGACAGCTGGCGACACAGCGCCCAGCGCGGGTCACCGAAACGCTGGTGCTCTGACGACACCTGACGACACAGCGCCCGGCGTAGGCTACCGAGACGTTGGTGCTCTGAAGACACCTGACGACACAGCGCCCGGCGTAGGCTACCGAGACGTTGGTGCTCTGAAGACACCTGACGACACAGCGCCCGGCGTAGGCTACCGAGACGCTGGTGCTCTGAAGACAGCCGACGACACAGCGCCCAGCGCGAGTCACCGAGACGCCGGTGCTCTGACGACAGCCGACGAGACGACGCCAGCGCGGCGCGCAGAGCGCAGCTTCTGACGCCGCGCTGTCGAGCGTCTGCTGGCCTCGTCTGCCGCGGCCAGCGCCAGGCCGTCTAATCAGCACGACCAAACGTGGCGTTCCACGGACCTGTCCGCTCCGCTCCGAGGACTCTCCGCCGCGCCGCTGGCAGAGCATCACGGGTTGGGCGGCTGTGAGCCGGCCGGCTCCATAAATTCACGCAAACGGCGGGTAATCGGCCGCTGTTCTGAGATCTGCCTCGGGCGCCACCGAGTGACGCCGATGAGGTGTAGATGACCGGTGGCGCCGCGCCGGGCGTGCCTCTGAGAAGCGCCCCGCCGCCCCTGACACTGTCTGGGTGCGGAGTGACCTACGCGCCACCTGTTGTCGTCCATCCGTCTCGCCCGTGTCACGGAACGTGAGAAGGCAGGATGCTAACCAGCGTAGCCTGACCCGCGGCAGAGATGAGCAGCACCAATGGGTTCAGCGTACTGGCGACCTCAGGTAACGTTTGCTTGAGCGACACCGCCGGTCCGTCTCTCCGACCAGGTGTTGCCTTCGCAAACCAATTACCCGCGCGCGACTGGACCTGACCGAGGGACGTCGATCGTGACATCCAACTTCGCCACTGAGCGAACGGTGCAATCTTGAGAACCCACCCCCAGCGCACGAGAACGTGGACACCGACCATGAATTCAACAACACGGGATCGGCGGCTCACAAAATTCCAAACACACGCCAGCCAGTCGAGATCCCTCCTCGCAGCGAGTACACTAACGCACGGGGAGCTGCACGAGCGGTGCGGGACGCCGGCCGCCTATCGGCGGGCGACCCAGGATTGCGACGACACTAGCGCCATCTCTGGTCGACCCCGGAGCTTGTTGTCGCTGAGCGGCGCTTCAGCGGGACGCCTCGGGCGTGGAGAGGTCGACTCCGATCACGCAGCCACGCGTGGAGCGCAGCAGGCGCCGCAGCCGCTGCTGGTACTGCTCCACGAGCACGCGTGACGGCCCGTGGCGCACGTGCTTCACGTGGCACGCGCCGTGCTGCATGCCCGACATGCAGTCCAGGAACTCCTGTCGGCACGGTCGATGTCGGTTGTGCGCGATCATGACGGGGGTCGGGGGAGGAGGTGCGGTAGTCTGGTCTCGGGACGCGCAGACGGTAAGGATGGACCGGGGCATGGAACCAGTCTCGAGCTGCCATTTTTGACGTGTGGGTGCACCAACGTAGTCGGTGTTGGACACTGGTCATCTGCAGGTGTATGGCATTTCAATTTTGATCGCCGTATCCCGGGGCAGGCAATAATTTGGAAGGTAACGCTGGCGTCATGAAAGGGAACATCATCGCACGCATGCATCGCCGTTGGGGACCGGTGGGCCGACGCGAAATATTTGACCCGCCATTTATCGTCGGCAGCATCTGACAAAATTAACGTACTCATTGTGCTATCAGTGGTAATTGAAAGCCGAGGAATTCATCACGTGTGCTTACGCACGTCGGATATAATTGAATTGCCACCTAATTCTGAAGGCAAAATTAAGCAGCAAGACACCATGCACAGCTGCATGCGTTGTGAAGATGCATTTAATGGGTTACATCGTTATAACGTGCATTTACCTCTTTGGTCGAGCACCTGTTGTCAAATCCAGAATCTGAGGAGAACTGGGCGATGAGACGATTTCCGCATCTTCGCAAAGCCTTGAACAGGCAGATTTCTGCGATAGGTCACATGGTCAGGTTAAGGTTATATTTTAGAATAGAAGCCACGGGTTATATTCGTGGCAATCGCAATGAACGTTGCGGGATTAGGTAGAACAATATTAAGGGGAATGTTCCAGGTTCAAATAATTTGAAGCAGCCGTATTATGAAATAAGCTAAAATGGTAACCGATGGTAAAGTTCATATGATTTAAGTTGAAAAGTCTGCTCTAGACAACACAGCTCGATTTATTTTAATTATACGTTCAACACATTCAGTCAATAGGTTCCTCAATATGTCATTGTTTGATTGCGCAATGGAACATTTGCATGGAGTTGAGGTGCTGCCAAACTAGCCGTACAAAATGGCCACCGTGGCATTCATTTGCAGTACTTCAAACTCGCTAATAGACTGTAGCACGGCGCTGGAAGCGTTTGCAGGGCGAAATATCGTTGTGTGCTCCCTTTTGGCTCTTTCTCGTGGTGTCCTTGCATATTTGTCCGTGAGTTTAAGAAGTTTACCTGCATTCACATCTTCGGTTGTGGGGCTATTCTTATGGTATTCGATTACGAGTAGCATTTCCGTTATAACTAGTCACGATGTTCAAGTTCTCATCTTAGGTACCTAACAACGTCATTCGTGATTGAGACTTGCACAGCTTGTTCAACATTGGTCGAGTGTCAAATGACGTCCCACGTACTTGGAAATCGTGCTCACGGACTCCAGATCTCAACAGCTTGACGATGTTGTTCTTCCCGGGCTTCAACGTCGCATGGCCCATGAGGTGTTAGGTTTGGAATGACGTTGCTATCGCGTCATGGATGCCCGAATGGCTTTGAAATAGCCTGTACGGAATAGTCTGCACATCATCGCGGGCGTGTGGCTCAGAGGCTAGAGGGCTTTATGTCCTAAGAATTGCAGGGTTGTGACCATAACGAATGATTTTCAAAGTTGCAATTTCAGTTAAAACCCCCTATACAAATGTGGAACACTCTATTTAAGCTCATTAGCATTCATACCCGATCGTGGGGCTGTCCATTGCTGGTCAAAAAATTACATCTGGTGTTTACATAAGAAAACAAAACCCAATAACTTCCCAGAGTATGTTACATGTCATATATATATATATATATATATATATATATATATATATATATATGCATTGCAGTTTTACTAAAAACCCTTCAGTAATACGCGTATGATGAATCATTGTTTAATATTTGTGCTGTGGACTATAATCCATAATGCGAATGGTTGTAATGCGTGGCAAACAAAGCAGATATGTAGGTACATGGTATAACGTATTATATATGTTTGCATTATTGTAGGTGGCACAACTATGCGGTAATATGCTAGGCATTATTACTACCAACGTTTATGCAAGGTAAGTTAGAGAGGAGAGAGAGAGAGAGAAGAGAGAGAGAGAGAGAGAGAGAGAGAGAGAGAGAGAGAGAGAGAGAGAGAGAGAGAGAGAGAGAGAGAGAGAGAGAGAGAGAGAGAGAGAGAGAGAGAGAAGAGAGAGAGAGAGAGAGAGAGAGAGAGAGAGAGAGAGAGGAGAGAAGAGAGAAGAAGAGAGAGAGAGAAGAGAGAGAGAGAGAGAGAGAAGAGAGAGAGAGAGAGAGAGAGAGAGAGGAGAGAGAGAGAGAGAGAGAGAGAGAGAGAGAGAGAGAGAGAGAGAGAGAGAGATGAGAGAGAGAGAGAGAGAGAGAAGAGACAAGAAAAGAGAGAAGAGAGAGAGAGAGAGAGAGAAGAGGAGAAGGAAGGAAAGAGGAGAGAGAAGAGAGAAGAGAGATGAAGAAGATAGAGGAGAGAGAGAGAGAAGAGAGAGAGTAGAAGAGAGAGAGATATATTATATATAATATATATGTATTATATATATTATAGTATAGAGATATCAT
Source organism: Pollicipes pollicipes (assembly GCF_011947565.3). Taxonomy (NCBI): domain Eukaryota; kingdom Metazoa; phylum Arthropoda; class Thecostraca; order Pollicipedomorpha; family Pollicipedidae; genus Pollicipes; species Pollicipes pollicipes. Next base: position 27,925,315 of record NW_023596545.1, read on the forward strand.
TATATGATATATATATATATATATATACACATATATGTACATAATATCTGTTCTTTTCTGTCCGATTTAGTTGGTGTTTTTAAATCAGTCCTTTTGACACCTGCCTCTCAAGTCATACCATTTCTGTTGTTTAGACGCTTCTTCTTCATCATCGTCTTGTGATGTATGTGCTGAAGATGCAGCAGATGTTTGAGATTGGCGTTTTTCCCAGAGAGGAGGTCTTTTGAGGTGCCATAGTCTCGATATGCTGGGCTGTATCGGTCGTCATCGAACTTATCACTGTAATAAAAACATCAGCATCAGTGGCATGAGGCATTGGCTCATGGGCGTTAACGCATTTGAGAGATAGCGGGAAGGTCTGAACCTGGATAGCACATTCTGGTTCAAAATGATGTGTTAATGTGTGGAAAACTGCAAACATGTCTGTGTTTTCGTGAGAATATGGGAGGCAAAAGACTGTTTTAGTAAAATAGCCGCTTGCTCTCTAGCCGTCATTAGTGGGAAATTAGAACTTGGGGCATCCGCATAATCACTATCATTAACATCATCACGACACAGACGGCTGTCAAGACTTGTCAAGACAAGACAAGGGACTGGACGAAACAAGATGACGAGACCCAAAGTAACAAAATTTCATTAAATGGCAAATGCATGGCTGTGCAGCACGGTGGTACTTCACGCGATAACCTTCACGCTGGTGCCTCTTACGGACTCGGTGGCTCTTCCGTATTTCATCCAATTTTGGGAATCGTCAAGCTGTGGCAGTTTTCATTCCATAAAAGGGTGTTGTGCAATAGTCTTTGAAATTATAGGAACACAAATTACAACGAAACCAATCCTTCACGAGGTCTCAACACAGGCTGAACGAGATACGTATCGGCCTCCACTTCCTAGCTAATTTCTTTTATCTCTAAGGAAATATCCCGATCTCCATCCTGATGCCTGCCATCCTGCAAAACAAATTAACCAATAGCTGTGTTCAAACGTTGCTGAAGAGTGTTCTTGCACAATGTGACCCCGCGCTTCCACGACGTTCCGCATATCGTAGCCTCGAGACATAAGTAACCACTTGTTTGCTCACCTGCTTCCTTTTGTCTGCATGATTTTGTGACGCGGAAATATCCTCCCATAGCCGCATCAGTTCTAGACGGAGCCAGAATGTAGGGCAATTTGTTTTGACTGAGATATCTTACACGTCGCCAACGTGTTATCCTCAAATCACCGTTTCACAACGAACTTTTTTTGTTCCCGATGCCCTTGAAATCATTGGAATATAACGGACGTTAAACAGAATGCTTCGCTGCCAGAACCAGTTTGCTTTCGCCGACAGCGCCGTACTTTTTTAATACAGTGTTTTGTGGTACGCAAAATATGTGCATTATATATATATATATATATATATACATATATATATATATATATATATATATATATATATGTATGTATGTATGTACCTATATATACATACATATTTATATAAACACATATATACATATACGTTATACATGCGAGCATAATTACCCGCAGGTTCACTGACCCCTTCCCGCTGGCGAAGCATTGGACCTGAGTTGGGGTTCTCGGGTCTGCACTCTTATCCCTGAGTCATAAGTACCCTGGCCGCAAACGAGAGTTACACGCAAGTAGTCTACCGTTTCACGTGGCGGATAATGTTCTTAGCTTCTCCAAGACAATTTTACTGGTCGATTCACTTAGGTCACTGAAATGCAACGGCTCACAGCCTATCACTGTTGCAAGACGTGCCCAAATATTACGTGGTCTGAAAAAAACCGATGAAATGCTGCGCATGTACTCAGTTCCCGCCAAAACAGGCCTCAGAAATACAAAACTGTCGGCGGAAGGCAGCCCCCTCTCCCGCCAATCATGTTTTCAACAAGCGTCACCGCAACCTCTGCTCGATCGGTGCGTACAGAACACCGAGGCCGCTCTCTCGCGAGTAACGCAGCCCACCGTACCGCGAGCGTCCCGCCGCGTCACGAGCCGCTGCTGTGCCGTCACGTCACACGGTTACCTGTCGCGCTGGGTGCGCTCGTGTCTGAGCACGTTGGCCAGGCTGGTGATGCGACGGCCCTGACCCCTGAGACGGCGGTGCCAGGAGCCGTCGGCGGCGCGCAGACACAGCAGCAGCGCCAGCAGCAGAACGGACCGGCCTGAGGCGCGCATGGTCTGCGGAGGGGAGACGCGCTGAGTCAGCGGAGCAGGGCCCCGGTCGGGCAGCACGCGCAGACTAGGGGAAGCCCTCAGGTCAGCAGGGGCCGCGCGTCACACGGCTGCCGTGGACTCGGGTCAGGCAGCATGTTTAGCGCAGGCTGCACAGATCATGGTACAGGCAGCAGCGAGACGAAGATCTTTGGAGCGGTGTCTTGGCTCGTTCGCTTAGTTGGTCAGCATCTTCCTTAGTTACTTCGAGCCATTCGAGACATCCAGAAAAAAGCCGCTTGTGGAAACGGAAGGCGTTCCGTTTAAAGTTTGAGCCTCATTTGCTGGTTACAAGTTCCCAGCAGCATGCAAGCGAGCAACAGTGGCATTTGCATGATGCTGTGATTAGACGCCTTCCCTGCGCCGCTTTAAACGTTCTCTCACGTTCTCTTGTTTGATCGTTGATAGATGCTTGGCATGCCCAGCTTGAGCACATTATTTGTCTCTCTTTTTCCAGCGCTCGATTTTCATTGTTTTTCTTCCGATGCTGGAAGAGGCACAAACAACCATTTGACTAATGTGGTGTGTGGGGAATCGACAAAGTACATAAGTGGTTTGCAAACCCGGTACAGTTTCTCCCATTGGGTCACCTCAGTCATCTCAGATGATGCGACACGAAGGAATAAACGTAACAAACCCTCTTGCATTTCATGGTCGTTAAGTGACACTAAGCGACTAATCACGAGACGAAAGTAACGATGCCTCAAAAGGACAGCGCTCGTTAATCTCCTTGAAAGTTTCCTGGTAACTCGCCCCCGTGTTGTTGGCCGCTTGTTGCGTCAAGCCATGGACTCAGTGGCTGCTCAAGTCGGCCCCACCATGACTTATAATTAGCAATAACGACATTAGTGTATTAATGTTATGGTGCCGGAAGCAATACACGTAATAGCGCATCTGGCAGCAAAAAATAAAAGCACGACAGAATTTACTAGGTCCAAATGGGTGAAAATATTTTCCTGCCTAAACGTTCGGCTAAGTCCGATTTGCATGCGACGAATTTCGCTTGACATTCTTCCGCGCGAAGAATCAAGCATCCCTGATATCTTAGAAACTGCCGAGCCGGTTTCTGGTGGAGGTATTAAACGTACGCCCGTAGTCGAAACCACCTTTTCTTTCCGAAACCGTTATCATACGGCGTCAGTGTGGCACTCAAGAGGTCAAGAAGCCCTGAAATTTAAACTGATCTTTCTCCACAGAACCAAGCATCTCATACTCCCGCATTCCTTTCCACTTCAATGCCACGATTACGATCCGCCCAAAAGTGTATGTGTACTGCGCGGTCTAATTTGGAGTCAGCGTTGGATGCAGAGTCCTCAAAATTATGCGTTAATAAAATGAGATGTTAGTGAGTAAATCGTTGCAATGCAAATTTTCCCAGCAACAAGCTCTGCTTAGCTGGGTGGACTCCCTGGACATCCAGCTCAAAACCTAGCACAAAAATGACCAGGTAATTGCCCCCTCCGACTTGTGACTGTATAGCCCTTACTAACACGGGGAATTGAGTGGTTGTAGATTATTGGGCGGTTGTAGCGGGCTGTCATTAGCTGACTTTGGCTAATGACTACTTTAAGCCTTTTCATCTATGATTTTTCCCTACCTATCACATAACACAATTCCTTCGGGTCTGCTCCACCTCTTCGCCTGTTTTTTTTTACGTTTGTTTCATCTTCCTAGCTGGGAGTGCCGCAACTTGATTTTATGTTTTCTGGTGTTAACGTACGGTTTACTGCGTCGCTGGGATTGAGGGAGGGGCACTCCTGGTTACCTGTTCTTGGGTAACGGCGTAGAAAAAAAAAATGCAAATCAGTGTTTGTTGTCCAGCCTCACACTGTGATAGGTGAATGTGAGTCCAGTCCTGGAAAAGGCTCGGATCAGTGGCGGATGAAGAATATACAAAATGGGGAGATGGGAGGAAAATATCATTAGCGCAGTCCTTAGATGCGTATAAATCATAAACGCTACCTCTTTTTTTAATATGTGTTGCACTGCCACCGGCTCTGCCGCTTGATTCAGTCGTCTCTGCAACTTTTGACCTCTGTCGCGATGCCGTAGCCGCTTTGTTATCAACAAATAACCTGTTCAAAACTTTCCTGATACGTATCTAAGCATGAATGTATGAGTTCTATTATAGCATATCTGCCCCTACCCTTGTCACATATAGCCCTTACCCTGGCACGTATAGCCCAGTGCTGTCACATATAGTCCCTGCCCTGTCGCATATATCCACTGCTCTGTCATATATAGTCCCTGTCCCCGTCACATTTTTTACACTTATGCCATGTTTTTGCAGTCGGCACCGAGCACTAGGGTAGGAATAAGGTAGCAGCCATTACATGGACAGACTGATTTCGGTACCGAAAACAACGTCGATTCATAATGGCCATGTATCCCTTCCACTCCTTTCCACTCAGCATATGACAATGCAGTCTTCAGCAAGTACGCTGGATGATTGTTCGTAGAAGATTCGATTATACAAGATTTCCTATCGAGTATAGGGTTTCCTCGGTGAGAAATGACCTGTCATTGCATGCCTCTGAAAGCCCGCATTCTCCTCAGCAAAGTAGGGTACAAATTTGCGTCAGGATTCAGTTGATGCCGAATTGGTGGTCGAGAAAAGTCAACAGATTTCAACACTGCAGCCGGAATGGCTTGGGGTGGCGTGAGGAAAGCCAGAATCGGGCCGAATCGGGGCCCACGCAAAAAAAAGGCCAAGCTTACTACCCAATCAGTTCAGAGCCCTGCTACAAGCCTAAAAAACAAGCTTGCATTCACACACAAAAGTTTGCAGTGCAAGTTTGCATTAGGTGAGAATGGGCACAGCAATGCCCATATACGTGCCTGCGATCACAAAACAGCGACGCAGCCTCTGCAACCTGTAACGGCCACGAGCACCGCCGCGGTCGGCGTAGTTCCCGTACTTCCCAGGTTCGAGTGGAGGTATTGCCCGCCCTCACCCAGGGGCGGACTCAGCACCGGATCTTGGGAGGTACCAACGTCCGGTTGGGTGGCCAGACTCCAAGTCTGGTACCAGCCACACTAAAATCAAGCTGGTGTTTTCAATCGTCTTAGAAGAGATTGTGTCCCGGTTGCCCCCCCCCCGCGCCTCCCGCGCCTCCTTAGGCCCGCCTCTGACCGTCAGTTAATGGGTCGCACGGGTCCGGCCGGAAGAGTCACATCCGTGTGAGCTCACACCGCGCCGCGGGCCTGGGAAGGCCGGTCAGGCGGGGCGCGGCCGGCGCCGCACCGCAGCGGCAAGTCGGGCCGTCACCCGATGACGCCGGCCCAGCCCGCCCGGCCGCGACCGCACGTCGGGCCTTCCCGGCGCAGCGAGGCTCTGGTCCGGGCGGCCAGGGCCCCCGGGGCCGGCGCTGGTGTCCGAAGGCCGGCTGCCGGCGCGCTGGGAGCCGATCGCCCGCGGGCGTCCCGGTGCAGCCTCACGGCCGCCCCTGATCGGCTGTAAACCGTGCAGCGAGGTCGCCAGCGTCCGGCCGCGCTGGGGGTGACGCCGATGGGCCGTCTGGAGACGTCAGCGGGGTGTCTGGGCGGGAGTCCGGCCCTGAGGCCCGTCTGAGGACCCAGTCTGAGGCCCGCCTGTGTCCTCGTCTGAGGCCTGCTTGTCCGCATCTGAGGCCTGCTTGTGTCATCATCTGAGGCCTGCTTGTGTCCTCATCTGGGGCCTTCCTGTGTCACGATCTAAAGCCTGTCTGTGTCATCATCTGAGGCCTGCCTGTGTCCTCATCTGAGGCCCGCCTGTGTCATCATCTGAGGTCTGCCTGTGTCCTCATCTGAGGCCTGCCCGTGTCCTCGATGCGACATCTGTCTAGGTCAATTCAAGCGCGAGACTCACTTTAGCCGCAGTCTGAGACCTGTAGTCCGCGTCTGAGACCTGTGGTCCCCAGTCTGAGACCTGTGGTCCGTGTCTGAGACCTGCGGCCCGCGGTCTGATACCTGCGGTCCGCAGTCTGATACCCGTCTTCACGCTATCTGGGAATCCACGTGGACTGCGTGTCGTGGTCGGCGAAAGCTCCCCGTGTTCATGTCGTTCATGGCATTTGGGCCTCGCCTGGATCCGTATGAACTCATGGACTTAGGGATGGTCATGACCTGTGGTTACGTCTAACTGTATCCAATTACATCGCTAATTGGGCCCATCCGGATGTTCGTTTCGCACTCGAGCCTGCCTGGTGGGCGAAGCTGCCTGCTTTCGCCGCGATCCGGCGCCACGCAGGCTCAGCGGAGCTTCTGGGAGACTTCCGCGAGCGGTGCCGTCCACCTGGCTTCGTGAGGACGGACTTCCCGCCTCGACAGATCAGGTGATGACCTCCCGGCGTGTGACGCGATGAAGCCCACAGATAAGGAGCATCTAGCGACTGGTTCCTGCAGCGGCTGCACGACACCCGACAGCGGCGGGTCACTCCCGCGCCGCGAGGGTCGGCGCCCCGCCCGCGCGGCGGCGCCCGTGAGCCGCCTGGCGACACTGTCCCGGGCACGTGGCCGGAGCGGCGTCCGGCCGGCAGACGGCTGCAGCAGATCACGGACCGCGTAATCGGCTTCGTGATCCGTCCCGCCATGCACGGGATGCAGGTGTGCTCAACGCGGCGCTCGGGTCCGGTCCGGAGACGGTCCGGCGGGTTTGCAGCGGTGGGCGCGGCGGTGGGCGGGGAAAGCGCCGGTCCCGCCGACCGCGCCGCTGAGGTCATCCGGGTCAGGTCGGCGGATTAAAAGGAGGGGCGAACTGGACCGGGCACCGTTATCGCTCGGAATTATAGGCTGTGGTGGCCGATGGCCGCTGCGGAGCGGCGAGTCATATCCAGTTTTGACGTCGTGCGATTGTGTAATTGGCGCAAAGATCGCGCCATGGGTCTTCTGCTGTGCGCCATTCTTCTTTCGTTTTCGCAGGAACACATCGCATGCTGTGGCGTGTTTGAGAGACACGTAATGGTGCACGAGCGATCGTTTGGAGCCGAGACGTACTCGGGACGTAATTGGCTGTGAAAGACGACCTTGGAACAACATGACAAACAGCGCGCGTGATTAGCAAGTGTCGCTAGATCAATCCTGTGAAATAGCTGCCATCCAAATCTTCGCACAAAAGCTGTGAAATTCGGCTCTTTCATTGGTTCTCCCATTTGAAACTGTCATTTTAAGAGCTACGTGGACAGTGATAAGCCCAATAAGGGGAGGAGGAGGAGGCGCCGTCATGCGACCCGGGAAGTTGAAAATGCAGAGTTTTTCTCATTAGCTTTTGTCTTCAGATTTCAGGTTGATCTACGAGTGGTTGGCGTGATATGCTGAGCTTGCCCTCCTCAGATTAGGTGTTAACCCAGTGCTCCATGCCCCTGGTTAATCCGCTGACTGCAACCTACGCAACGCACGCTAGTGACGGCTTATATTCTGAGGCTCGATGTCAACATTGATCTCGCATGGCCCCTAATACTTCTGCTTTCACCAGAACGCGGCCAGTGCAAGTCCCTGTTGTCCATGTTGTCCGTGTAGCCACATGACAACCTTGCACGAGCGAACCGCGGTCATCGTGAGCCCAGCTTTCAATCACACGAGAGCTCCGCCGTGCTGTCCCGACATTTTACATTTTGTTATGAGATCCAGGCAACTTCCTGATGACGCGGCGCAAGCGCACCTCTGCCGTCGTCAGGCATCGCGGGCGTAAGCGGGTGATAGCCATCTGGTCTGGTCTGCACCAGCTGACAGCCGTGGGCGCCCCGACTTCTGACGTCAATGCAGCTTCACAGCCTGACGGTTTGGCTGTAAATGTACGCGTGTTTATGAACACGCCGAAGCTCGCGCTGTGCTCGGACTATGGCATCCCGAATGCTCGCACTATCTGTGTGTCGCATCTGCTCATCGTCTGTCTTCCTCGTCATTGGTCGCATCATTCTGATTCGCTACCTCACGTCAGTGCGTGACACCTCGCCGCCAGTCTCCCCTGAGTAAGCGACTTGTCATTGGGGCCCAGTCCAGCGCACGCCGCTTCGTTGTCGGTCTCACTCGAGAACGTAACCTCCTCCCGAAGTCTCATCTGATCAAGTAACTTACCGTCGTCAGCCCTGCCTGACAACGCAGCTGTCTTTAGTCCCATCTGAGGAAGTGGCTGGTCCGTTGGACTCAGTTCCACCAAGTCAGTTCCACCTTAGTACGTGTCTTTCCGCTGTCGATTTCACCTCAACATGTGCATCTCTGTCGTCAATCTCACGTGAGAGCGTCACAGCCACCTGCGAGCGTGACTCCCTGCCATCAGTCTCACCTGAGGACGTGACCCCCTGTCGTCAGTCTCACATGAGAACGTGACTCCCGCCTGCGCACGTGGCTCCCTGTCGTCAATTTCACCCGAGAGCGTGACTCCCTGTCCTCCTTCTCACCCGTGAACGTGACTCCATGTCGTCAGTCTCACCTGAGAACGTGAGTCCCCGTCGCCAGTCTCACCTGAGCCGTTGCTTGGCCTGTCTTCAGTATGGCCTCAGTCGCGCGTGTCTCGCTGCCGTCGGCTTCGCGCCCGCGCCTCCAACCCAGCCGAGCGCCTGCGATACACTGGCGCTCTCTCCGCCGCGCCGTACTCCCACGGTCCGAGGGGCACAGTGGGCGGGGCCTCTGCCGCTTCTCGACTCGCGTGAACCTCCCCCGGCGTGCCCGCGGGCTGTGAGCCAGCGAATGGGAGGTGGGGGTGGGAGAGTGTGGCGTGGGAACCGTTAGAGGTCGTGGATGCGCTCTTAGGTGGGAGCCTAGGAAGCCGATTTGATTGGTGGCTGTTATTCATGCGAATGACGGGAGTGCTGCTTGAGGGGCTGATAGAAGCTGCATAACTGTCCCGAAATACCCTTGCGTGCACTGCGAGAGACGATCACGCAATTCAAATGCCGACGAAGCTAACAAGTAATGGTGATACGGATTTGAGTTAACGGGTTCCATTTCGCTGCAACCCTATTAGTTGGGAAAAAGCCTGTAAGTCTAAGACTTCCGAAATCAGCAAACCTGTTGTGGCAGTGCTGGCTGTTTCCTCCGTATATACTGCACCGCTGTCGTTTGCATTCTTGTTGTTGCTTCTTGTCCAAGGGACTCCGATTCTCTACCCATCTCACATCACCTGGTGGCTCATTGGATTCGTTATGGAATGTTTGCTCCATCATACAGGATTGTAGCAATGAGGGGGGGGGGGGGCTACTGGTGTCATGGCTCTGAGTGAAGAGGCTTACGCTAGTTACTGGAGGGTTCATTTTCAGGTGTTCGGAGACCCCGAGGACAATTCTGACCTTGCGCCGCTGTCATCTGACACGATCTGACACTCTAATTGCACCCACTTCTTCTGGACTGTGCTCCCTGAGAAAGTTGAAACGGTGTTTACTGCTATATTTATTAGATTGCACCACACATCAAAATCCGCGACAGCAATATATTCACAATTTACATCACACAATATTTCCGATAGAGCCACAAGTACCCTGTACCGGACGCTGGTAATGTTTGCGACATACTGAACGCGTAGCCAGGCTGACACAGCTTTGGTCTATTGATGGAGTATCCCAGCTGATTGCACTCTTCAAGACTTCCACTATACGGCGGTTATCCTACTTCCAGGCAATTTTCGCAGCCAGGGGTGATACTAGTGGACGAGTCACTCTTGATATGGGCATGTTCACCCTTCACATGGGCTTTCACGTTGGTATGGCTTAATTTGAATTTATCGGTTCACGAAGATGGCTGCTTTTTACGGAAATTCGCCACGACAATAATAACGATCTGTGACCCCAGCCCCTCGTAGGTACAGATCGTCATGCTTCGATGCCCTTAAAAATGTAATGTTCAGCTTAGGCTGCGCTTTGGTGGAACAGCCCACCTGGAAGTCTCTTTCCGCGCTGTTTGCTGTCTGAGCCCCATGTGATCACAGGCTGAGTGGGCCCGACTGTCCGTGACGTGTGGCTCTGTGCGTTGGCCGGTCGTCCGATGTTCAGCGGGTGGTCACAGCTGGCTTAAAGCGCGACGCCAGCGCCGCCACGCGGCCGCAGCGGCGAAAGGATGGCGCTGCGGGCGCTGTGGCGGGTCCGCTTGTAGCGGGTGCCGTCTCCGGTACGCACGCAGTCATGGTAGGCCTGGATCAGGCCGAGCAGCTCGCCAGATGCCTCGCGGTCTCGCTCCAGCGCCGCCATCAGCTGACTCATCGACAGGCCCTCTGTGCGCGGACGAGTGGGGAGGGGGGAGGGGGAGGGAGAGTCAGTGACGAACTCGCCACCGCTGGTTGCCGCACTCCGATCTGTATCGTTTTAGGGTAAACGTGACACCTAGCTTAATATGCAAAAATGTTATATTTGAGGCAAGTTGTTGGTCTTTAGGTACAAACATACAATTTGTAATTGCATGCCTCGAAACTAAGTCATAAAAGCCGTTGCCGATCGTTTTCGCATAAGTGATTTATGCACGCATGCAAACGCATCGGTGAGCTGCCGGTGACGCCTTCCGAGTTGTTCCGCTTACCCTTAATGAAATAATCACTGCTGCAAGCATCACTGTAACCGTTTGAACTCATTATTGAAAGGGTTCTCCCCTCCGAATACGACACCTATTTTGGCCCGTAAGAAGCCGGGGAATGAGATGTTGCGCGCCCACATCAACCGGGGCCGGAAGGGGGCATCCACGCGCAGCTCAGCTGAGAGGAGGGCAGCAAGACGGGCGCCGGATACTGACGGAACTGCTGGGCGGCGCTGATGAGGGTGACCAGCGGGTTCTGGCCGCAGCCGTCCGAGCTCTCGCCGGCGCGGGCCAGCAGCAGGCGGCCAGTGCTGGCCGACAGCAGCAGCGTGACCAGCAGCAGGCTCCGGCTGAGTGGGCTGCAGTTCTGCCGGCACAGGCCCGGACGCGTCGGCGTCGGCTGCCGCGCGGGCGGTGTGTGCGCGTGCAGGTGCGGGGAGCGGGGAAAGAAAGTGGGAGATTAGTTTAGAGAACCGCGACAAGTTACAACGCAAACAACGCCCGAAGCACTATACTAATAAGCCGCGGGAAAAATAAAAATTCGGTGTTTTAATGGAAAGACAGCCGAACCGCGGAAGCGCACGATATGTGAGCGTCTGGGCAAGAAAACGCGCACAAGGAAAGTCTAACGCGGCCATGTAAAGCTTCTGGACTGTGAACATGTCGGCAGGGAATACGACGCCGTCAGATATGGTATGCGTAATATACAGACATATGACTGGATGCATGGTCTGGGTCGGGTACCAGAATCTGAATTCGGTCATGAAGTGCTTCTATGTGCTACGATATTCACCCTTTGGCTCATGCTGATCGGTGTGTCGACACTGGCGTCACTTTGGTGAACTGATTGTGATTAGATGCTGGTATGAAATCCAGGAATATGCAAGCTCGTCACCAACACTAGAGACTTCATGCTGTCAAGACTGCTTAAGATAGTCTGTGATGTCTTGCTACACGAGTGCACTATGATTTGCTCAGTTTCAGCCATTTCATACGAGTCAACCGTGCGACCTCCAGCAAATACCGTCGTATTTTGGATTGCATCACTTTGATCCCCATCAATGTGAACAGGGAGAGGGAGCGGAGAGAGAGAGAGAGAGACGGAGAGAGCGAGAAGAGAGGGATGAGAGAGAGAGAGAGAGGAGAGAGAGAGAGAGAGAGAGAGAGAGAGAGAGAGAGAGAGAGGAGCGAGAGAGAGGAGAGAGAGAATAGACAGACTGACAGACAGACTGACAGACAGACGGACAGACAGACAGACAGACAGACAGACAGACAGACAGACAGACAGACAGACAGACTTGTCCAACAGAATCAGTGACGGACGCGGCACATCAAGAAGTGACGAACCCAGCGGCTGTGGCGACGTTCTGGGGACTAGCAGAATTCGACTATATCGCTCTTTTTGTATGAACTCCTCTGTGGCCAAATGAACAATGCACGATTAGTCGCGTTGGTATCGCACAAAAACGTTACCAAGCAGATATGTACCGAGGCCCAAAGGGATCCCGGATCCTAAAAGATCTTGAAAAATGCTTTACTGGTTCATACACCCTGCAAAATTACTATGGAAAATAAAAGTGCCCGTCCTGCATGTACAAGTATTTCAGCAGCGGACTTGGGCTACTAAGAGATGGCTGGAAAACAATATTTGTAACATCGGGCAATATTTTACCCCGAAAAAACGAAAAGTATTCTGAATTCCAGAGGCTTCTTGACAAAATTTGTAACAGATCAGGGCCCTGGAGGATCCCGAAACACTCCTTCGCTGACGGAAAGCTTCTTTCCCATTTAAGACATAGAACCTGATAGATCAGGTAAAGAAAAAGTTTTAAATACAAGGAAATTTGTGCGGAAGATTATCATGGAAAGAACCTATCTCGCATTGGTGATAAATAGTAACTAAGAAATCTTGGTTCTACGCCGAGCCAGCAGTCTGGGAAATGCTCAAAAAAATCACTAACGTTACAAAAGTGAATCCAAGGCGACCCTTGGACACAGCATAAACGCAAGTTCTGGATATCATTCGATATTCCGAAAAAAAATTTAAAATGAATCGTGGTTCACGTATGCTTTCCGACAACACTCTGACAGGATTGAAGAGCAAAACAAATCGTTCGGCAACACATCAATATAGGTCCGGCATTTCGGATTCCCGGACATGTTAAAGCTGGCCATGGATTCCACAGGAGCTTGAGGGACACAGCCCGGGTTTTGGGAGCCATTCCTGGCACCCAAGTTCATTGCTGCTGCCAAGATTGTGCACCGTGTTGGTGCGCAACCCATCTTTCGGCAGCGGCTCCTGTGTAACGTCTCCAAACCCAGCAACTTTCCAGATGCCCTCACAGCATCAGGCGAAGCCCAGCGCCGTGATGGAACCTACCATGATGTGGGTCCTCTGGGCGGTCACTGCACTACGCTGAGCTCCTGCAGGCGGTGCCGGGGTCGCTCTGTCGCCTGTGTGCGCTCACCTGGGTATTTATCTGCCGCGGTCTCCAGCGGCGTCCCCATTCAAACGGCCAAGTGCCCCGTAATGAGACTCAACAGCCCACGGCACCCCCGGCCGAAATAGCCCGCAGGCGCGCCAGGGGTGGACGTCTTCTCGTGACCTTCCCCATCATCACCGGCTGGCCGGTCAGCTGACCGGGGACGTGCCGCTGGTCACCCTGCGGAAGATCGCGTGTTAAAACGCGCGCTTGCGGGGTGGGTGGTGTTGCTGACTTATTTTGATGGTATGTGTTGCATTGACCTAAGAATACGGGTTGTCAGCGGATATACACATAGTTTAAACGTACTCATGTTCTATTCTCCCGTATGGATGTAGTAAATGTGCAACCTCGCATACGTCCGTCAACGATGCTTCTAGTTCAAACCTAAAAATTGTTCATGCTGGCTCTGATGCCATGCGTATCAGCTCTTGACGACCACTCCTCTGAAGACCATTGTTGAACCTTTGGGCAATGGTTGAAATGCGCAGTCTCATACCAATGCATCAATGATGCATCATCTGCAGATCTAAGATCGGCTATATGGTTGCCGTGAGAGGTAAGGTGTCTTTAACTTTAGCTGTCTCACATTTTAAAGTTGCCACCTAATCTCCAGGCATTAAAAGGATTCAATATGCTGTAGGTGGTTACCGATAACTTTGTCTGCAATGCATCGAATGCAAATTATGAAAACGGTTAAAAACGGTTAAAACGGTAACGGTAACGGAAAACGGTGAAAACGGTAATTACGGAAAACGGAAAACGGAAAACGGAAAACGGTGTCGACGAAACATCAGGTAAGGGCGATTTTGGCGACGTGGCCTGTAATCGTTGGCGCTTGGAATGCGTGCAATTATTAACGAAGTCCTCGGTAATGTATATTCTTTTTAAGATGTGCTTAATGCGAATTTCAAATGACTGCACGGTCAATGTGACGTTGGACACATAAACTTCTAACGAACCGACCTGCAAATACCATGATTTAGCCTTGAAACATTTGGGGGGTTAAGCACGCAGTTAGCGACAATTTACGTTCGATAGCTAAATACATGTATGTAGAACAATAATGCATTGATTGCAAATAGCGGAGCAACTGTGTTTTGCAAGCGTGCAGTCTGTTGTTGAATATTGCCCCGTGGTGCGGGCGGGGACGACCAATGTCCACGCAATGCGAGCTGATCGAGCGCAGCACAGCCATCTTCCTTGGTAACCTACTAACGCACTTCTCGACAACACCTTACCTTTCATATGTCAGCCTTCTGCTTCGTCTCAAAATTACATTCCCTAGCTGCACGAAAAGTGCAATGCGATATAGTCTTCCTGAGAAACATTATCTAATGGAAACTGGACCCTTAAGTCTTCCCAGGCGCTGATTCTCCTTGCAAGTGGCTCCTCGATCAGCCTACACCCAAGCTCTGTTCACCATACCTCGATTAGCCCACGCCCAAACTCCGTTCACTGTATCTCGCGCTTGTGTCAAGGCTAAGCACAGCAATTTGTTCTGCGAGATGATAGGCGTTGTGAGCACTCGTTTCTGTGAAGTGCTGCGTGCATGTGATTGGTCGCGAGTTAACGCATCGATCCAAAACATTTCGACATGTTTTTTTTTTCTCCCAAGCGTCAGGGTCAATGTAATAGTTACAATACCTCGCTGCAAGTAAAGACTCGCAAGAAATAATTATGTATCCGTACGTATAAAGTGCGGACGCAATTGTTCCTGATCAAATGCACGTAAGGTACCAAGTTCGTGTGGCAGAGCTACGTACGCAAAAGTTCGCAGGCGAAGTACGTAAGCAAAGGTTCGTATGGTTTAAATTACGTATATATGAAATATTCTTGTTAAAAAAGGTCGTCGGGACAAACGTTTGCACACGAGAAGTTCGTATCATTTAAGTATATACACAATTGTTCGCATGCAAATGAAGTTACATAACTGTTGCGGACGATGAAGCTCGTTTCACAAAAGTACGTGCGCAAGAATCCGTTAGCACTGATCACAAATTAATATGTTTCTATGCGCGATGCGCCAATGGGGAGTGCTTCGGGACCGATCGAACACCTGCGTGCCAAATCATGTACCAGCGGTTCGCAGATTTTGCCGAAAGCTGGTTGCCGCGGGGCAATCCATGGCGTACAGTTTGGGTGTGCAATTGTTAGCTCAATCCGGCGCACAGTTGAACAGTTGCAGCCTTGGGCAATGTTGCGTCGGGTGCAAAGAAAGTCCTAATCACAGTGGGTGCAGCAAAGAGCGGATCCGCCTCTCCCTCTGAGGTCTGGGTTGCGTTTTATAAGCAATCGCATGCTACGCGCCAGCCACACGTCTGCCCGCCGTATTCCGCAAGTGTGTTGGCTTCAGCCGCGGCAGTCAGCTGGCGTCAGTGGCTCGCTCAGAAGGCTTCAGGTGGGAGGCGTCGACACCGCGGGGGCCATCTTTGTTTTGATTTTTAACCTCCGGTCCCTTCCATCCCAGGCTAATTTTGCACTGCTCATGTTCAAGCGGGCTCATTTGCTGGACCCTGGAAGGCGTTTAATTTCATGTTATGAAGAGCTAAGCTAGTCATATTATTTGACCTGACCTATGCAATTGTCGCTCTCTGCCGCCATGTCCCCTACATCCGCCAATGTAGGGGATGATGGTGACACGGACGGTCTGGTGGTGTGTACGATTGGACTGGGACGGGAACGGAGTGCGGTCCCCGATCGACGGGATGTGGTGGCCATGCAATGACAATTCACCCGAGGACCGACACCAAGAATGGAGATCGACGTTTGAACTTAACGAGCTTTAGTCCTGACGAAATTTCGATAGCGTATTTTGCGTCCTGTTTTATGCACAACAGGTAAAATTATGCGTTATGCATTCCTCTGGCAACGCAATTTTGTCATATGTACTTTATTCATGAAAAATAATTGCACACTATCATTTGCGTGCAAAAATTGCGTATGACCTCCTTCTGTGCGAATTTTTACGCATACCAACAACTTCGTTACGAACTTTTCCTGACGACCATTTATGCATGTGAACTGTCTCCAATGAAAGCTTTTTACATTTCAATTTGGCACGTTACGAATGTTATACCTTGCGAACATAATCCTGGACAACATTAGGCATACGAACTTTACCGACGAGCAACTGCCAGTCAACCACAAATAATGGCGCTTAGTTTCATGGGCGGGTCCGGAATTAACCAGTAACATATCAAGTGAAGCCATCACTTAGGCACGCTAGAAAACAAATTTATTGTTTTGGTCAAAGAGGCATTTTGGAGCCAATCAGGTAAGGATGCTTACGGGTTTCACTTTTATCGTGTTCAGCAATAACGCGCTGACATGGGAACATTTAAAAAGTTAAAGAGGTCGTGTTAGGTCATTAATCTCGATTAAGATTAAAAATGTCAACAGCTTGAGCAAAATCTCAAAGGCTTAGGTGCTCCCTTCAGATTTCCGATTTTTTTATTTCTCTTTTAGGAGTGTCAGCGGTTTTTGTTTTTCACCTGCCTGTGGTGGGAAAATATTTAGAGCCACACCTGGGTGGCAGATACAGGATTTCTGAATGTGACCTGACCAGGTATTACACATGGCATGCAGAATGAAACGAAAATAGTCTGCTGCTTTCCAAAATTTGAACAACCTTGGCCTCTCCAACAATTTGATTGAAGAACATTTCAGTTAACTAGTATTCGACTGAAAAAAACATTTGGAAAAGAAGTGTTGGAGTGAGGACCATTAAGACGAGTAAGCGTTTGATCAAAGCGCTTTCCAAAAATAATCGTTCAACCCAAAAACGTTTCGTTAAACCGACATTCGGTTAATATACATTTTGACTTCTGAACATTTTGTCCGTTTGATAGATCGGTAAATAGGCATTTCGCCAAATGACCGTTTAACTTTAACCATATCGACTTGTTTGACATTACAGCAAAAAGCACCATCAAAATAGCACTCAGCCAAATGTATTCGGCAAAACTAATATTCGATCGAATGCAGTTCGTTATTTGTACGCGTACCTAAAGCGTAAATCTGGTGTCAAGGCAACCAGCAGCGGTTTCTAGATATGTCAGTGACGCATGATTGAAGGAATGATGCATACCCATGCATTTGGTCCTTAAATGCTGGCAGTCTTGGCAGTTACTTGTGGGACTGAGGTTTAAAAATTGCATTTACCTGATGTCACGGAGACCGTGTAGCTAGTTCTCTATTTCATGCACTTAGTTACCGATCATTAGATGGCCACTTTGTTCAGTTCATGCATAGTAAACTCAATTTTGCGTGACTGCGCATTTTTAAAGAAATGTAGAAATCCGTTGATGTCACTGACTATATGGGCATTGTTAACAAACTACAAGCAAGCCCCTGGCCCATGTAATATTCGTTCAAAAATCCCGTCATCGGTGTGCATTATATTCGCTGCACCGTGCGTAGCCGTACGCTACCAGCGTCACGTTAAAGGAAATATTCCACATATATATGGGGTTCTGAACTGAAAAAAGCCTTCCTGAAGCTCATTCAGAGCAGTTCGCCGTCATGCCCTTCTTCATACCAGCTACTCTAGTCTCTGAGGTGCATGGCCGCGAAGATGTGCAGACTATTTCAGAGGTTATTTCAAGGTCATCCAGGTATCATCACGCTATAATAACGTCATTTAAATCCCGCTAATCCATTAGCCATGTGGCGACCTAGGCCAAGACAAATGTAATTATCAATACGTTCATACCTGGCGTTCGTGAACACCATTGCCAGATATAACGGTCATCAATTGGCTCTCAACCAAAGTTGTGGAAGGTACGTTGACGTAATCAAGCCATGAATTATCTAGGAGCATATTTACTTGACGGAGACTCTGTGTTGTCTAGAGCAATTTTTTCCACTTTGAAGTATACCACTAGCTACACGTGAGCTTATTTCATCGTATTTGATGCTTTTGTATCTTTGATATCTTCGATGCATCGTATCTTGTTCTCGTTCTTTGCTGCATCGTGTCTTTGATATCTTCAGACATGGATCATTCCGTTTAACCTCGGCGTATTGCAGCGTTTGCCGCGACCTCTGCCGTGATGTTTGGCTTTCCACCTGTAACGTCTGCCTCGCGGTCTATGTGTCGTCACCATACGCAGAATGTATGTGCCCACCACCGCCTGATTGCAGACGGAGGAGCCTGCGACTGCTGCTCTTATTGAGGGCAGTAGGTCACACGCAAAACACGAGACAAACTATGAGTAGCATCGAGTAGTGGGTGGGACGGTCGTCGCCTTCCTTTTGAAGAAAAAATTAATTAATGCATTAGATCAGAGTTATTACCGCATGTCATCATGGGCAATATTGTTCAAAACGCTTACCCCGCGATATTCTTAGACATTCCTGAAAAGCACAAGACGTTCCAACTGAAGTGGTATGCATAACATGTGTCCCCGCCAACGACATTGAGCGCCTGATCTCGTCTTTCCTCTCAAACCACTGGGTGCCCCGCGCAATGCGTGACTGGGGCTCCAGAACACCATTAGGGAAGTTTCGACAAAATCGAAGGGGTCTTCGATTTCTGATGCATGTGGATGTCGAGCTCCCGCTGTCTTCATGCATGGGAATAACCACTCAGACAAGTGAGAGATCTTATACTCAGCATTTAAAACTGAGTGATGATCCGAAGCCCATGCGTCAACGTGTCCCGAGTCATCCTGACCCAACCAAATTATAACCTAAGCCGTCTATAGTTAACGGTAGCGTCTTTTTTCCAACGCGCAGTTTTCTGCGTTTGTGCTGTCAATAGCGTCTGTTTCCTTGACACGAAGCGAGTCATTTATTAATACGTTACCACTGACTGCAGTGGCTGAGCTGATGGTCGAAATTGGCAACACTAATCACAAACGAGCACAGAAAGGGAGCACTCACACGACCACCCTGAGGCCCGCGGCGGCCTCCGCGCTCGCTCGGACCGCCCCAGCCTCGGCGGCCGACGGTCGGCCGCCGCCACGCCACGCGGCGGGGGCGCGGCGTGGTCGCCCGCCACCACACGCCCGCCGGTGTCCGTCTGGCCCGGCCGGACGGCGCTCAATCCGATTACCCGCCACTGATCGTCCCGAACGGCGGCTAATGCGCCGCACAGACCCTCCG
Source organism: Pollicipes pollicipes (assembly GCF_011947565.3). NCBI lineage: Eukaryota > Metazoa > Arthropoda > Thecostraca > Pollicipedomorpha > Pollicipedidae > Pollicipes > Pollicipes pollicipes. Next base: position 27,944,601 of record NW_023596545.1, read on the forward strand.
GAACGGCGGGAAGTGGGCGGCGGTGCTTCCTGAATAGCGCACGCGGCACCCGTTCACGTGTCGCCGCCATGGCAGCTTGTCAGGAATAAAGGTGCCGCTTTCTGGAAGTTCTTGTCCAAAGTCCAAAGATCAGTTGTCTGTCAAAATAAGTTAAAAAAATACTTCAAAAATCGTCATTTCTTTAACACATGCGTGCTATTGCTCAAAACCATGAACCCCAATCACTACTCGCGTCGCTCCATTCCGTCACTCGGATTGAACAAAAAGGAAGAAAATGATGTAGGCAAGTAAGGTGCACCTGCATTGAATAAGTTTAGATGCGTATCACTTTGCAACACGACAGAATTATATCGGCTATCCATTCAATTCCAACGATTTTTCCCCTTGCCCGCCCAATTTCCAAACTGCGCCTTGAAAATGTCTGGACTTCCAAAAATACGGAATTCAATCGGTACTTGTAGTCAGGGGGCTCCCTCGGAGACGGCCGGCGAGCACACAAACCGGGCGCCCGCTGCATTCCAGTGGGCGGCTTGTATGGTTTTGCTCGGTGTTGGTGTTTGGTACGTTTTGACGCCTGCTTCAGGCGAAGAACCAGCTGTTGTCCGCCTGGGGCGGAGGGGGGAGGGGTCCTGGCGGTCCACGCGAGGCCCATGTACGGAAAAAAACGCGAGGGTCGACTAAAACATGTGTATTTCCTGAGACGTATAAAAAGCAGAGCGATTGCGCTCGAGCTCCAGCTCAGGAATATATAAAGCATAGCCGTGTGAGGCGTCTCAGTGGCGCAAACCCCCGCCACCAGGCAGCACCGACAGATGGCACATCGACCGTTAAAATACACATCAGCACGGTTAAACAGCAATCACAAACCTTGGATACCATGGTGAGGCTGGGCTCTGCCCGCCAATCACGGCCTACGATGGTCTACAGCTCTACACACAGGCGCTTGACAAGCCATATGATTGTACGCATTGTCAGACTGCCGGGGGTGGCTGCACAGCAGGTCAGATTTTGTCCCCACAAAACGGGAGACCGAGGTCACACCGGGCCCGCGTAAGGCGCCTGCGATGTGAATATGACGTCACAGGAGGACGAAAGACACAAGGCGGCAAAAGAAATGACGTGGTGGGTTGATATTGGCATCAGGGACCCCTGGGCATTATCAGCATGCGCCAGGTCCGCTACAAGGCACCACGGGCATGGCAACGGCGGACAGACCCCTGGAACGTTATTGACGGAACGAACCAACGGCGGCACAGGGCGTGCGACACGTAATCAAGTCCCGTCACGGCTTTGGAAGAATGAAAGTTGAAACAAGTCGCGTAATTGGTCCGGAGCGTAACACAGGAGACGAAAGGAGACGCGTGTCGATGGACTCCGCCACCGACAATTATAATTTATGATTCTGAGTATAATTCAGGGTTAAAACGGACGCGAAGCTACGTGACACGTGTGGTGAATCGCGCAAGCTAACAACTACCCACCTGCATTGCGCCTAAAATATTCAGTTAATGTCATATTCCATATATAAACATAACACCCGATACCCATCCAATCATGTCATCCGCGTGCGACCGGTGGAAAGATCTCGTATAAAACGCAGTTCAACACCAACGAACTTCCCATCGCATGGATTGGCAATCTACTTTTCTATAAAGGCCAATATGTGTCCCGAAGCTTAGCCACCGACCGAGGCCCCTTGCCTTGCGCGAGTGGCCCGAGGCAAGGTGTCTAGACTTCAGCACAGGCCGGCTGCAGTAAATACAAGATCTTTGGTTAGTGGGTTGAACGGCGGGCTGATTACCTGATCGCCAGATCGATACGACCTACCACCGCAAATACCACACGGGAGAGCGACTAACTCAGAGCAGCCCAGTCAGGAGATGACCCTGCCCCAATAGGAGCCCGGAATTACTAAGAGAGGTACAAACTGTCGCCAGGCGCAGTCATCCGCGTCCGGGCAGACACAGCACATCAGCCCAGGTGGGAGGAAGTAATACTCAGATGTCATTGCGCCGACGCCGCCGCCCCGTCCAGCGCCAAGCGTCAGTCGGCAGCGGATGGGAAGACGACGCGGGAGCTGCGCACAATTGAAAGCCACGTGGTCCGGCTCGAACCCCGTGGGAGGGACCCGCGTCCAGGTAATGTGGGTCCGCGTCTGCACGGGCTGTTCTCCGTCCCACGGCCGGGCCGGGACTAGGCGACAGGGCTGATCAGGGCCTCGCCGTCATCGGTCGAGCGGCGGCAGCAGCAGCGCACCAGTCGACGGAGCAGCGGCTCGCCCTCGTCCTCGCGGTAAACGCCGGTGGCCGGGTCCGAGCGGCGCACGCGAACAAACTCGTCCAGCGGCGACAGCGGGAAGCCCTCGCGGTAGTACTTCTTGATGGTCTCGTACGAGTCCATGATGATGGAGATCATCAGGCTGATCACCACGTAGATGAAGAAGAAGATGAAGACGTAGACGTACAGCTTGGAGAACCAGTAGACCAAGCTGGACTTGGGCGAGACCTGTGCGAATGTGGCGAACATGTCATCGCCGTTCATCAGTGAGAAGAGTGCCTCGGACGTCTTGCTTAATGTGCGGAACTTGAGGTGGTACGGCCCCAGCACCAGCCAACCGCAGAACGCGAAGCCGGCATAGCAGATGGTCGCGCACACAGAGAAGCGCAGCACGCTCGGCATCGAGCTCTTCACCGTCAGGATGAGCACGTTATACGAGCTGAAGAAGCCAAAGTAGCGGAGGACACCGATCCAGACCAACAGGTTTCCGACGCCGAGCACGACGGCACAGACGTTCCACGTGGCCGCACTCGCCGTCTCGCCCACCGCCTCCGTTTCCAGCTGGATCATGATCAGCGATGCGAAGATGATGAGCACGTCGTTGATGATGATGAGCACGTACCATAGATTCAGGAAGCGGAAGTGCTCCTCGGAGCTGAGCTCGTAGTCGAAGTGCTTCCTCAGCGTAATCTGCGTCTCGTACCGCAGCAGCTGCGCGCGATAGATTGCGCGCGTGCACATAACAAGCGAGAAGAAGCAAATGACGACGACGGCCACGTTGACGGCCGTGAAGAGCGCCTGCACGGCGGCGCCGCCGTCGGCGTACTCCACATCGCCGTCGCAGTGCTGCAGCTGCGCCCGCACGTCCAGCGCGACGAGCATGCGGCCGTCTTGGTCACCGTTGTCCATCGTCAGCGCGGCGCGCAGTCGGTAACACTCGGGCGGGTTCACCGGCATGGCCAGCTTGAGGCGCACCGCGTTCAGCGAGAAGGCCAGTGTGGTGCGCGTCAGCCCGATGAACGAGACGTTGAAGCCGCGCCGGCGCAGCGCGACGCGCGACGAGAAGTTGTGATGCGCCAGCTCGCGGGGCGCCGGCATCAGGTCCGTGCAGCGCGACTGCAGGTGCGCGTCGAAGGTGTACGACATGTTGGCCGTGAAGACGCTGGCATGGCGGTACTCCTGCAGGCACAGCTGCATGGGCGGCGCCGTGGCGTTGGGGTAGCCGACGCCGCTGACGGCGATGCTGTCGATGTCATAGTAGGCGTTGACAGCGAAGTCGAGCGTCTCGAAGAAGCGGTGGCGCGAGTAGACGGCCAGCGGGCCGCCGCCCGGCGGGTAGGCGTTCACCTCGCGCATCACATCCCACCGAGCACAAACAGGTGGTCCAGCGAGAACTGCGCGTTCTCCAGGAAGCTGACGTGCGAGAAGCGGCGCGTGGCGAACACGCACACCTCCAGCGTCACCAGGATCACCTTGACGATCTGCAGCGTCAGCTTGTATGGCAGCCGCTTGCGGGCGCGCCACTTGTCGATCGGGTCCATGAAGAAGAACTGCAGCTTGCGGCGCACGCGCTCGCCGGCGGCTCGCTCGGCCGGGTCGTCCGACGCGATGTGCTCCCAGCGTCGGTGATCGCAGGCGGGCGGGTCTCCGTCGCTGCCGCCCGCCGTGGGGCCGCTGTCGCCGTGGTGGGAGCGACGGCGGAATGTCGGCGACGGGGCCGGTGACAGCCGCGAGCTCACTGCCACAGGACTGTTCATCATGATGGGTACTCAGGTGCCACCTGAAACATAGCACCAGGAGCTGTTGACAACATGCATTCAGTGTTTATGTGCTCTACATGAATGTTGGATGGTATGAATTGTGTGACAGAATCCAGCAAGACACATCATGCTTTTTTCTAGCTATAGTTATACCTTAAGGGCTGTGCTGGGCTTATTTTATTTTGGTCTGGTACAGAAACTTACAGAAGTGACCATGCCTCAAACAAAATGCTGAAAAATGCTGTGACTTCTAGAGTATTTATTTCATGAACACCATAGCAGGGGCATAGTTCCTGTTGAGTTGGAGGGGGGCTTTATCCCCCTTAAAATGGGCTTCAGGCCCCCCCCCCCCCCACCCACTTTGGAAAGACAATCAGCAAAATCTAGGGAGAAATAAGCATATTGGCATTTGGGGGGGCATATTGGGTCATTTTTCACTATTCAGGCCTCCTCCCAACTTATCTTGTAAAATTACAATCTCCTCCACCAATGACAAGTTGTATTCTGAAAAATATAAAGCACGCAAACCCCACCACATGTGGCAAGCGCATGGCTCATATGCACCAAAATCAAGGTAGCAGGAACCATAAGACAATGGGGGCAATTCACCCTTCCCCAGCTTGAAAGCTTGGGGCCCCTTTCTTGGAGGGCCTGTGGAGGGCCTATTCCAGTGCATTAAGGACCAATTTTAAACTGTTCAGGGGTGGTATAAGCTGGCAAAATTCCATTTTGACCTGTTGAGGGCTCACTCTGGCCTATTTTGAGCATTAAGAAATTATATTCTGACCTGTAGAAGGCTGGCAATGAATGTTGAAGGTCATTCTGGTCCATAGAGGCCAATTTAGATCTGTAGGTAATCCATTATTGACTGTGGAGTGCCCATTGAGGCCTGCAGAGTCCATTCCTGGCCTTTAAGGATCCATCATAGCCTGTAAAAGGCCTATTATGACCTGAAGATAGTCCATCATTGACTGCCAAGGGCCAGTTCTGGCTTGTACTGACTGACACCAACTGTTCATTCTAACCAGTAGAGCCTATTATTAACTGTGGAGAGCCCACTCTGGTCAGCAAAGGGCCCATTCTGGTCTGTGGAAGTCCCATCCAGGTCCACAAAAACCCCATTCTGGTCTGTAGATGGCAACTCTGACACATAAAGAGCATATTATGGACCATGGAAGGCCTGTTCTGGTCTATATACAGGCTGACTCAGGCCTATGTAGGCACTTTCTAGCCTGTATGCAGCCTATTCTGCCCCAACAAGGGCCTTTATTAACCCATGGGAGCCACATTCTGACCTAAAAAGCTGTTAGGGCCTATTCTTCCCCCATAAAGAGCTGATTATTGAATGTGGAGGGCCTATTTCATTATGTAGGGGGCCTATTCTGATCTGTGTAAGCCACCCTGACATGTAGATAGCCCATTACTGACTTACAGGCCCCATGTGAGCTTGCAGAGAGCCTGCTCATATTTCCTTAGAGGAGAGAAAAAGGGTATTTTAGAGTCCTCCTACCAATGAAAGCATAGTTCCTGTGCCCCTGACCAAAGCAAGCATATGTGGTTGCTTGGAGGGCCCATATTCATCCACAATTAAGAAAATCTAGCCCTATGCTTTAATTAATGGATGGAAAGAAATGCAACCAAAAACACCTCTGAGTCTCCCACCCTCATCCTGGGCAAGCCCCTATGCTCCTTAGTGGATGTCAGACCAGGTTACAAAAGCCCTGTGCATTATAGTCACCCTCAACACTGCAGCAATGCCTACAAGAGACCAAAGAAAACAAAATGCAATGCACTCCCTGCTTTCCCCTTTTTTGGCCTGGCCATCACCGCTGCAAGAGTAAAAATCCTATGTCATGAAATCAATTGCAAAGCATGTCACATGCCTACATATGGAAAGTTACCAAGCACCTGCTTCCGTATTCTCCTTCAGGTGTCTATCCTTGACTATCACCCCAGTCTGGCAATGTTCAACTGATCACATGAAAATTGGTTTACCGCCAAACGAACGGCGTTCATTCTGCTATAAAAACTGGTCTTAACGCAGAATTCAATGTCTGTACAACCACCCCCTCATAACCGCATAGCCCACACTTCTCAGGCGACACAAGCCGTTGTGTCTCTCACTTGCATGTTGGCTGTAAGTTTCACAAACGTTACTAGCGTCCTAGCGGTCGCATAATAACACTAATTTTACCAGTAAATCATCCTAGAGTTGAATTAAAAATATCATACGTCTGATTCGCCTAATTTATATTTATAATTTTTGTCATCATTCTGATGCTTGACGTGCATAAAATATTGATTTCAATTCATGCAACTTGTGTTTTACATTACATCAGAAGTGGATTTATCAATGCGCCCACTTTGACTGACCACGATGCGAGTCACCGCGAGCTCCCGTTACCGATGTGTTAGTCTTTAGGGTGGTGCATCGTTGGCCCCCACGTGCTGCGGACGGTAATCGCTGTTTAAAAGTGTTTCTAAGTCTTTTTGAGGGGTTCCGTGCGTAAATTTGTATTAAGGACACTACGATAATTATGGCTGAAGGGGAACCGGTAAGTGTTTATGCATGATCTGTTATCTATTGTGGATGCTGGATTGAGCATCTGGCCTAGTTTGTCAGCGGTAGCTGGGACTTGGGAGATGGTTGAGGCAATCCGGGGGCAGCAGTAAGCGGTTTCGTCGGGGGCAGTTTCAGCGGGCCTTGTCGTGCCTGAAAATTTTGTTCACTGGGGGTGGGCTGTTGGGTTTTGTGTTCTGGGATTTATGGCGTGCATGCATTGAAATTCCTGCTGGATGTCTGCCACATCAAACGTGATGTGTAATGTGCTAGTGTAACGCATGCCTTGTAATGCATGCCTTTCGCAGTCTAGCCTGATGTTATGAGCATATGTACAACACATCCATTTTTCCTCCTGTATATTTTATGAATGGTTTGCATGAGTGGCTTTGGGTTCAGAATACCTGCCAAGCTTAGTTATGTGGACCCTGAATGCACTGCCCCACTTGTACTGTCCAGTTCAATATATAATTTTGCCTCCACCCAGGTTGATCACTGCCCCCTCCCTTCTATCAGACAGGAGTGTGGACGGCCCTCCGCAATGCAGCAGCACATTGCATGCTGGCAATGCTGCAGCACAGTGCTGCAGCATGGTCAGTGACCTCTCCATGTGATTCTTGATGCCTTTGTCCTGGAAAAAACTGATGCTGGATGCACAAGTTTATTGTAGGTGTAGACATGGCGGGGAGGTGCTACCACTTTGTGATTGAAGGAAGAGGTCATCAAGCCATCACATCACTTGAACATAGAGTTTGTGAGGAGTCATGTTTAAGATCTTGCATTTTCCTAAGGGATCACTGCTATGTAATTCCTTATTTGTTGCACATTGCACCACCATGAGGCATGGTAGTGTGTCAACTGGGATGCATGGTGGGAACTGAGACACATCACTTTCAGAAAACTAAAAATTGCCTGTGGGTGATGACTGTAAAGAAATAGCCCAAATGAGTATCAGTCCCTTGTCTTCCAACCTGCAAGCACATCACTTGCTTCAAAAGCATGGAGCAATATTTTGGAGCAGACATTTTCACCAGCTCTGGTAGAAACATAGAAATATCTGATTGCAGCATCATAGCTTCTTCTCAGCAGCGTATGCTACCACCTAGGACAGTCAGCCATACACTGGTAAAGCTTTCACAGGGCAATTTCTTGTGGTTTACCCTGCAGCTACCTTTTGGCGTGGCTGCCTGATTGCAAAAGTTGTTTATTTTTTTATTTATTGTGGGAAAATATCGAAAAGTAAATGTGGCTGTTTAGTACAGTGATATTATAAGTATCACAACTGCACACTGCTTGAGAATCAGTTTTCACATATTCCTTTCTGGTCTGCACCACCTTCATTTATGGTACAATGTTAAGAGCAGCCAAACAGTCTCTGGTGGGACATGGTATGAGCTGGATTCACTGGATGCAGGCAAAAGTGATGCTTGTGACTTACTGGTGCTGTGTTCATCCTTCTCTGCATCACCATTAAGGGAAGCAAGTTCTTAGCTGCTGGTGTGGGCTGAACCTGGATTCGGCTGTGGCTGAGCTGGGCGGCAGGGTTGTGAGAAGAAGTGTGGGTAATAATTGTACAGCTAATCCATTCAGGGGGCATTCTTGAAATAATAAAGGTAAAAGATGCACCCTAGTCCATTCTTTGGGTGGTACAGAACTGATTTTGGAGGCTTTCATAAGCATTGTTTTTCTGTTATCATTATATTGTTATGTATCCGGCCTGCCACCTAGTGTTAGCTGCAGTGGCTTATTCCGTCCATTTGGTTTGACGGAACCTGCAGCACCGGCCATGAGCCGCAAAGTGTAGCTGTAAGCATGGGTGTTCTAGCTCTTTTACTAGTTGATCCTGTGTCAGGATGGACATCCATAGGCAAACATGGGTTGGCTTTTTTATTTTCAACCTCATTTCCACTCACCTTATGGACTGTTGAGGGGACCCCCTTATCTTTTCTGGACAAGGGGCTACCCCCATGGACAGAGCACTAGGGGATGCATCTTTCCCAGCCAAGGGCTAAGGGTTCATTCTGTCCCAGCACTGGGAATGGGTAACTTGGGTCTTCTGGATGCTGTAAGGGGGATGCATCATCCACTGGTCCCTTCCCTGATGTGGGAGGCCCTCTGACCCAGGAAGTCGGCGCCGGATCGACGCAGGGCCCTTATTAACGCAGAAAGATCTGTTGTTGCTGCAGGGGTCCAATAATTGGGAGAAGCTCTAATCTAATTAGCTGACCCCTGGCTGCAGTGAGTTTGAGGGTTCACTCAGGACTGGGGCCCTGATTGATGCAAGGCCCCGCCATTCTCTCATTGCTGACTTTGATTGTAAGTTCTTAAATTTCCTTTGCCTTGATTGTCCGACCCTAAGGGCCCTTCAAACTCCTTGTCAGGCCCCCTCCCCACAAACTTGCCTTCTCCGCATGCCTTTTGCATGCTCAAAGGTATTGCTGATTTTTGAAGGAAGATTGTTCCAGTTTTTTAAGGGTAATGATATGACTTAGATACATATGATATGGTAATGAAAGGTGTCAAGGTAATGAGGCTACTCGAGGTCATTTCATTCTACTCCCTGACCTCTATCATGGGTGACTGTGTGACAGTATGTATACTGCATTGGTGGTTGACTTTAAAGGTTGCTCTAGCACTGCTTTGAATGATCTTCTAGATATGGTGTAGCATGACATTGATGCTGAATGAAATGTTCACCATAACTTATGGTTCACATGTGTATCCAGTAGCAGTTCATAATCTGGCGTGTTGTTACTTGTGAGCTTATTTGACATATACCATAAGACCTGATTTGATGAATTTTGGCCCGGGATCACCTTTGCATAAATCAGTGGGTGTGGTGTTTTGTAACCAGTTCGCACCTGTGGAAGCATTAGATAAGAAGCTATGTTGCATAAAGTGCCTGAGAGTATTTTCAGAGTGCCAGTTCTGCTAAAAACTAAAGAAGCTAACTCCCCACCTGACATGCTGATTGCCTCACTTTCCATCTACAGCTGGACATATTTGATGCCACCAAGAAGAAGAAAGAAGAAGAAGAAGACGCCATTCGACCTTGATGCAGCGCTGGGCGAGACAGCGGAGCCGGCGCCGGCGCCGGCCACCGACACCGCCGGCCATGAGGAGGCGCCGGCCGAGCCAGTCATCGACGACGGTACGTCCCGCTCGCGCTGGCACCCCTCTTTCCGCCTCCTGACCGGCATGAGGTGAGGCTGAAGTGGGGTGCGTGGAGGGCTAGGGTAGGGGTACGTCCCGCTCACGCCCCCCCCCCCCCCCCTCCCCCCACGTCCTGACCGGCAGCAGGTAAGGCCGAAGTGGGGTGCGTAGAGAGCTCAGCTCCGGGTGGGCTGCAAGGTGCAGTGCCACTT
>NW_023596545.1:27955562-28036336 GCF_011947565.3 Pollicipes pollicipes
TCTTGTGAAGGCAACTTGGTTCTGGCAACGCCGCCGTTTGATATTTTTTCTTGTATTCAGCTAGTTCCACTCTGCCTGCACAAGCTACATTGCGCTGACAAGGCAGGTCTGCAACATTTACCGTATTTTACAACCCAGCGTGAAGCAATGAAGGACGTCCATATTTACAAAGCGTTGCTATGACCAGGGGTTGCCACTTTAAAAACGGTTGGGCTCAGCCGACCAGGACTGACCTAGCCTGACCTCCAGATCTGACTTTTCTTCAGATGTGAGCCACTAATTTGCGTATCGGGGTTTCGAAGCCATATTATTTACGTTCTTCGATTCAAAATAGTTTGCTGCGGAGGAGCAACACACTGTATTTTGCAGAAGAATGTTGCCCATTTATTTGTAATACACTCGCATTGCAATGTCATTGCAATCCGATGTGAAGCTGCGGTCACGTGAGCTTAGAATGGTTGTGATCAATGTCAGCAGACCAGTAACTAGAACGAAACCTGTAACTAAAACCTGTAACTAAACGAAAAGTTACAACGATGCGAAACACCGTTATGAAATTATAGACTTGTTCTCGTTTGTGGGTTTCTGGGCAATGGCAATTTTTAAACGGCGGTGCCCAAAAAGCCTATGTCAGTGGCCCAAACTTTAACAGCAATGCGACAGACCGAAAGCATGGCTACATTGAGGGTGTGAATGTTCATTGAAGTTCTGAGAAACAAATGTATTTTTAAAATTTGCAAAACATTGTATACAGCATGACTATTTTCATCGTAAAATGGCGTTCATTTGTGGATAATCCACACTTTTCACTTTAAGCTACGCGAAAAAGTAGCGGGCATTTCCACACCGACTCATCCAGCAAGAACATAACCAGTCTCCCATGGGTGTCGGTTTCTCAGTGATTGGGTGGGCCAGATTCTTGGGAAGTCGCTGAAGAGGACAGGTATAAAAACTATTTAATATAGCGTATTTATGTTTGTTAGATTCTGGCTATGAAGCTATTTCTATCTGGCTATTTCTGGCCATATATTATAATATATATATATATATATATATATATATATATATATATATAATATATATATGGATACATAAATGTAGATGGCTATTCATATAAACTAAACTTGCTACATATCTTTAAGGTCATGTGCGTAGTAACAACAGTCACGTATGGAAGCCTGGCAGTTCAGTCATCTTCATGTAAATACACTTGTTTTGTGAAGGTTCACAAGACAATAGAGCGTGTACTTGCACCCTTCCCTTGAACGCTGAAAAGTGAAATGTGTGCACTTCAGTATTTTATCGTTTGGTATATACCACTTATGTATTCACAAGAATAGCGCCCAGGCGCGCGGCCAGAGCCTCGGCACTGGAAGTGGGGCATAACAAAGACAGTTTCTGTTTGATATTTTATATGCATACCATCCATAACTGGAGTAGAAGTCAGAGGCCAGCGTAAAATCAGTTCTGCCTGAAGTTTGTCGCCAAAAGCGCTAAATAACTGATTGAAAGATAAACAACTCTTTAAACGACTGCGTGAAATAAATGGTCGCAGCTCTCCACTTTACGAAGGTCCAGTGGATTCTTGCTAATACGATGGATCTCAGAAACTTAGAATTGTTATCTGGGCTTTGCAGGCATATTAAAAACTGCGCAAATGTAGATTGTAGATCGAAATGGTTCAACCATTTGTAGTAACGTGGTCAAACCAGATTTTCCTGGAAGTGCTCAGCATTAAGTCAGTATCGGATACATATTATGTAGCATAGTTATTGCCACGCGCGCTCGCCAATATCGGCAACAAAATCTCGACGTCAGGCGTTGCAGTCTCCTTAGCCCGCGCAATTTCGGTCTGGCAGGTTATATTGAGCCGTGGTCAATGGCCAAGCGAAAATGATGACACTTCTGAAAGAAGTATTTCTGAAAGCTGTAGGATATCAAATCTCGCATTTAGAGGGTAGTCCGAGCGAAAATTTCACACATGCGTGATTTTTAGATCAATGTTAGGGAAGGATTGGCCTCTACAACACCGCAAAGTGCAACTGAAATCTGGTGGTGGAGCTGGGACAGTAAAGGTGAAATCTATATTTTCCGTGTTGCTGTATCTGTTAATCTGTCCAGAGGACAACCTCAAAGTTGTAAAGAAAAATACGCCCGGCCTAATCCTAATTTAAAAAGGCCTTGGTAGCCATCACTTCACGCCAATCGTTCTGGCGCACACGGCGCCCGCCGCCCGGTGTCACTGGCACTGGCCATCGCCGTCCGGTTTTACGGAAGCTGTAACCCAGCCCATTGATGTCCTTGCTCCCGAGATTGCGGGTGCGAAGTTTTTGCTGTGATTTGTTTCATTAGTCGAGTCTGTAAAAGAATAGACGTTCTTGGGCAACGATGGGATATCCTTGTCCGTTTTTAACTCATTCGACCCACTGTATTCAACACTAATGAGACCCCATATGTCTTTCCGGGAAGGGGCCCACTTGAGTAGAACATTAGGGGCACATTACTGTTCCCGGTAGAAGCCTGCATTGTCATTCCGTCTCACCGCGCGGTGTCTTCCGGCTGCCATTCTGGCGACACGGGCGGGATTCCCTGGCCGGTCCGGAGGCCTTTGCAGGGATGCATCATATCACATTGCTCCTTTCCCTCACGGGGGAAACCTTATGACTGGTACAGTTGGCCCCCGATTGGTGCAGGAGCCCTCATTGACGTCACAACATTCCTGATCGCTACAGATTGTCCAATAATTGTTACAGACTCCAATGCTGGAATTGGGTAGGAGGCCCTACTGTTCGGTAGCGGAGTCCTGCTTAACGCAGGTCTCTTCCATTGTATCAATGTAAATGCTCATCATAAGTTCTCAGGCTTTCTTTCACTGTCAGAGGACCCGACCAACGCAAGAGGCCTTCCGCCATTCGGGGCTTCGTCTTCGTCCACATTGAGCAAATGTTTCCTGGACCGACTCGGACCCCTTATTGACACAGAACTCCCCGTTAGGTACTGTGGGCCCCCAGAACTCAGATCGACAGGGAGCTGATTGTTCGGTGTTGGTGATCTCTCGCCGAAATAGAAGAACACTCTGTCTAAGCGGTCCTCAATCGGTGCAAGAGGCCCTGTAACTGACGATTCAGATCACGGCATTACGGGTGGTGATCCTTAATGCGGCCTACAGCCAGCCTTTCGGGCTCTGCAGTCATCTAATAAAGCACTTGATCTTTGGTCTCGAGAGACCCTTCGGCCCCTGTTCGGGTCCTCTCAAACGCCGCTCCTGGCCGACTCGGGGCCGCTTGCTACCACAGGACCCTGTTAGGCACTGTGGCCCCTGACCAACACAGGAGTCTCTCACTGTGTCAAGGACCCCGAACATTGCCCACCACGGGCCCCGGTCCCGTTCCTGATTGGGAAATGGTTCCAAAAGGCTCCGACGGACATGGAATTGACTGTTTGGCTCCGCGTCGAGGCCCTATATAACAGGGATGGAGAGCCCTTAGAAGAGGGTCCCTGATAGAAGCCTTCCGACTGACGTTCCAGGTCACGGCACTGAACAGCTGCAATACTTCATGTGACGTACAGCCAAGCCTTCAGAACCTTATGCCCTCCAACGGGGCCCCTAATCGTCGGTTTCCGTGGGCCGCCGGGCCCCTCTTCTGGCCTCATTGAACACTGTCCTTGGTTGGCTTGGGGCTCCTTGCGAACACAGCATCCTCTGTTAGGCGCTGTGGACCCCTGACAGATGCACAATCCCCGACCAGTGTAAATCGCTGGCCATGCACAGCGGACCAGGATCCCTGAATACGACCTCCAGTTGGCCTTTTGGACCTTTCGGGCCCTCAAATCGGGCCCTTAATCCTAGGTCGCGCGGGGCTCGAAAGGCCGTTCGGAACCGCCCGCTTCAGTTCGAATGTACGGCAGATAAAACGACCATAATGTCAGTGGCGCGCGCAAGGCAAGTTGATTGTAAAAGCGTTGCTAGTTGAGCTAACTCCTCAGTGACCATGTTCGTCTCGGGGGGTTCAGCCTTTGTTCAGAACCGAGTGGTGAAATAATTACATAACATAGCCTGAACCACGCGAGCGTTCGAGCCTCAGAACAAAAACCTCGATCCCCGGCGTTGCAGTCTCCGTGTGCCGCGCGGCGCCGGTCTTTTGTTGACAGCAGGCGTAGTAAGCCGGTGAGAGGATGAAAACGGCAACGTTGTTGAAATAAGCATCTTTGCGCGCTTTAAAATGTCGATTGATGTATTTGGAGGATGGTCGGGGAGCATGTTTCACCCGCGCAATTTATGTTCTTATGAAAGGAACGGATTAGCATTCACAACACTGCGAACCGGCGCCGGATTTAGCGGTGGAATTAGACAAGTGAACGTAGAACCTGTCTTTTCTTATTGCTGAAGTTTTTTATGTGTTCAGAGGACATCCTCAAATGCTGCATGTGAAATTTACGCCCCAGTCTAATTTTTGAGCGGCATGAATTCATTTTGAAAAGCTTTCGGAAGCATTATTTCACGACGCCGGTTCTCACGCGTCAGGCGCCCGCCGCCCAGTGTTGACGCGCCGCTCGGTTTGGAAGCCGCAACCCCCCATCGGTGTTCTTGCTTCTGACACTACGAGCAGGCAGGCTCAAAACCGCTTCTGACACTACGAGCAGGCAGGCTCAAAACTGCTTCTGACACTACGAGCACGCAGGCTCAAAACTGCTTCTGACACTACGGGCAGGCAGGCTCAAAACAGCTTTTGACACCACGAGCACGCAGGCTCAAAACTTCTAACACCACGAGCACGCAGGCTCAAAACTTTCTTATGCTACTTGTTTCGCATGTTGCTTCGGGACAAAGATGAGCGCAGTGATGTTACTTTATGAAATCGGTTGGGGAAGAGAGGCTGAGCCAATCAAGTTGACCCAACCTGCCCTCAAATCCTAATTTCTTCCCGGATTTTAGCCACTTTAAGTTGCGACACTACTGTCAAAGTTAAACAAAATACAAATATTTGGTGGCTTCCAAAATTGCTCCGATGTTGAGGAATGACTACCCTTTTGAAGTCAATGTGACAATGATAACGATGACATATGGAGATTATAATGCAGATAGTGACAGACTGCATAGAACCTACTTTACCAGCAGCTCAGGCACGTGCTGCATGTCATTGGCCCAATGTTCCTTGTTAAATCAAGCACTTGACCGTCGATCCCGAGCATGCGCGTAAGAAAAGGGGGGGGGGGGGCAGCGGGGCCATGCCCTCCCCCCACCACTTTTTAGGGTGGGGGGCCAGCAATCTTAGCTGCCCCCCCCCCCCACTTTTCAGATTAAGGTTGCATTTGGCTTACTTTTGCACCGCATTAAACATGCATGCCGATTTACCTAGCTCATCAGCCATCTCCCTTAAGATGCGTCATCTTTTTCGTTTGCTCGTTGGCCATCACCTAGTGTTACAGCCACAAGGCCGACGCCGCACAGCCTGGAGACTGCAACGCCGGGCATCGAGGCTCTTATTGCTATGACTTGCGAATACGCATGTTCAACACCATATTACGTAGTTTTCTTATCAGTAATCAGCTCTGACAGGATCTTGAGCATTATGAGGCGAACATGGGTTGGCCATGTTAATACAAATTAGGAACCCCATTTCATCTGCAATCTACAGTCAGGGAGAACTCAATATCTCTGAAAAACACAGAAAAAAAAACATGGAACTGGAGTCTATGTGAAAACTACCGGACTACATGCGGTGATCAGGGGTGTTGTTGCGTCAATGAGCGTCTCTGTGCTGATCTGGGGCTAACTGCGCGGGTCAGAAGGCCTCCCGTGTCAGGGGTGGGAAACATGTGATATGGTATACCCTTCTAATGACCTTCGGATCGACCAGGAGATCCCGCCCCGTGTCACCAGAATGATAGCCGGAAGACACTTCGAGATGGGACGGAATGGCCCTTTAGCCCTTGATCGGAAGCGGTAATGTACCCCTGGTGTTGTATTCAAGAAGCCCCTTGCCCGGAAGGGAATAAGGGGTCTCATAATTGTTGAGTAGAGTGTGGCTCTCATTATTGTTGAAAAGCGCGGATCGAAATTAATTTTAAAAAATGAGCAAGGTCATGCCACGTTTGCCTGAGAACGCTCATTTTTCAGAATGTATTATTGAAACAAATTTCATCAAAAGGCTTGAACATGCGCGCCCGCAACCTCGAGAGCAAGGACAAGGATGGTCTGAGTTGCAACTTCCAGTTTCGGCAACTGCAAGTGCCACCAGGCGGCGGGCGCCGTGTTAATCTGTCTTCTGGACAGATAAATAGCTGCGGAAACACGAAAAATAGAGATTTTACCCTTCCAGTTCAACCACCATATTCCAGCCTCACTTCGCGATGCTTTAGGAGCCAATCCGTTCTTTTCATCAGTCTAAAAATTGCTCGCGTGAAGTATGCCTTCGGTCTGCCTTTTAAATGCAAGATCTGATGTCATGAACCGTCCAATGATATTTTTTCAGAAGCGTCGTCATTTTTGTCCACCCGCTGGCCACAACTTAATATTAGCTACCAGGCCGACGCTGCGCCGCCTATGGAGACTGCAACGCCTGGGGTCGTGGCTTGCGTTCCTAAAATTTTCAAATGCGCATGCTCAAAATTATGCCACATAACTTATATTACTATTTGGTTGAAGTGTTTAAAGGCAATCAGTTCAGAAGCGTCATCATTTTCGTGCACCGGAGGGCCACGGCTGAATGTTAGCTACTGGGCTAACGCTCTGCGGACTATGGAGACTGCAACGCCTGGTGTCGAGGTTTTTGTTGCTAAGATTTGCGAGCGAGCATGTTAAAAAACACGTCAGATGCATTGTATCACTAATCGATTCTGACTGAATGGTGAACATTTTCAGACAAACAAGGCTTGGCTATGTTAATACAGATTGTTGACCACTCGATTTGCAATAAAATTTTCGGCTTCAAATTTGGATCAAACATATCTATCTACAATCTGCCTTCTCGACGTCCTCAATGTCTGCGGAACTCAGATTAAGAAAATTGATAAAGCTTCTGAATTCTATCGGTTTAGAAAGAGTCAACTAACCATTGTAAATTAAGAGCGCCGGTGATTTCTTCCATGCAGTCGTTCAACGCCTGATATCTGCAGTTTATTGACCTCAAAATTGCAAACAGGATTGAGCTCACGGTAGCTCCTGGTTTCTGTTCTGGTTGCAAGGTAAAAGTAGCCATAAAACAAAGAAAATCGTGTAACTTGTTAACGAGTAAGCCATATCCGGGGATTTTTTGGGAGGGGGAATCACCATAAGGTGGGCTTATGTCAACCTTACGTTCCTTCTTGGCAAGGCTCTGGCTATGCCCCTGCCTACACACAAAAGCAGATCAATTCGTATACGTGCATGATGGGCAATGAAGTGTCCGTTGGGCCAATTCATACCTAAAGCAGACAGCTTCCCGGAGGCTATTTTTCTGCGAGGGTATGGTGTGAGGGAAGATATTTCGGAAACAGATGCCGTTGCAGGTGTCCAACACGTGTGTCATACACCATGTAGTAGTAACGCTGGTCCAAAAGTATGCAACAAAGCAGCTGTACGATCAGTTCGCAATCAGTCATGCGGGAGACATCCGGACCAGGGCAGTGGCCGCCGACAGCGGACAGGAGCAGGGCCCAGATAAGGAACATGTGACGGATGGGCCTTATTATGTGGCTCGATTCTTAACAGAGAATCTCCAGTTTTATGGATTTTGTCACATTGCTTTTAGCAGTTTCAAGCTCCCGAAGTTGTTTCCGCCTAAAATTCTGCGACAAGTCTTATCTCTTGAAAAGCAGCCAGCGAAATGAAGGCGCATGAAAAATCTGTCGCACTGTGAGCCATCGATCCTCTTTCAAAATTCTCACCAGCCTAAATCTATGCCGTATTTTGGCATCTACGCTGTGGAGGTAAATGCTTCTTTAATGACCCAAAATACCTACCCGCGCGTGGAATTTCGTCTCCCCATGTTCATGTTCAACATGTTCAACACGGCTAATGTTGTTTTGGTGGTCAATGTCGGGCGACTGCCGCCAGCAGTTAAGTCGGCTGGTGTCGATCGTCAAGTTTTCGTAGTTGTTCCATCGGCTACTGGCGTGAAATTGGAGGTCGGACCATTTCAATTGTTCTTTCGAGCATTACCGGCTAAATATTTGCTCACGTTTTTGGGCTCCAACATTTGACCGCCTTGTTTTCAATCCTCGGTAAAACATCGCATCGCATGATGACAAAATAACACAGCTTGCTACAACCTGTGGATCTTAAAACAGCAATGAATGATGCCAAAATACGCAGACAATTGAACAAAACTATGCCGGAGTCAATAAGACATATTACTTGTTTGATTAAGAGCATGCAGCATGCGAGAAAAAAACAACAGAAAATGCTGAAGTAGACACGGTGCACACCAGGAGCTTTCAGTGTGCTTACGTCAGCAAGTTGCACTCCCCTAAGCATGACATCGGATTTTTATTTTCTTTGTCCCTTTTACCTTCGAAACAATAAGCAGAAACCTTCTTTAAGACTGATTTACATTTGATCTTCCATCTTGAATACTCTGCTTGCACTCGGGGCTCTGAAGGTTGGGGGAGCAAACTTACCGTTGGGGGGGAGGGGCAAATGGGGCATGGGGCCCAGCGGCCCACCCAAAATAATGTAAATCGACGCTCGTGGGTTCTCCGTCGCCCAGCGCGTCCGGCCGCCCCCTCCCCAAGCCCCCCCCCCCCCCCCCCCAGAGTCGAGCGTCTGGCGCGAACTGAAGTGGCGCGCTCGGGGGAAGGGGAGGGGCAGTCGCTGGCTAACACGCTTCATGACTTAAGAAGATCTGCTGTAAAAAAGGACAATTACCTTACATCGAGGTGTGTAAAAAGGCCGCCAGATGCGCTTCTCGTGTTCTGTCTGGTTGCCGCAAGTTTGTGTCCGGGTTTTACTCGGATGAGAGCATGTCTGACCCTGAGCATGGTGGTGAAGTGGTCTTGATACTGCTGGTGGCGAGCGCCAGGCGGCGCCAGCGCAGCTGCTGCTCTCCTGTGGTCTTATGTGCGCTGCTTGTGACGAGCTGGTCGACAGCTGGTCGACAGCTGGCAGTGCCGTTTCGGACTGCCCAGACTGATAAAATTCCCTGATAGCTCGTTCGCTCAAAATGTGCATAGGGCTTTATCAATTTTGAAATCAGTGCTGATTGTTTTTTTTCTGGATGAAACCAGCTGGTACTTGTCGACACTGTGGTTCCTTTCTTTGTTGGTGTCATTCGCTATACGGTCTGAGCTGGTTTACATATTCATTATTATGGCGATGCTCTCCGCGTTCTTATATTGCACCAATGTTCATACCGTGGACGCTTGGGGTTTTCACACCTTCGTTAACGGCTATCTTCGAGTCAGGATTGCACATAAATGATCCTTAGGGGTTTTTAAGCCAAGCATTTTTCTATAAAAGATTTTTGCATTTTTGGGCAAAAGTGAATGTTCTTGTCATGGCAAGCATTTTTGCTTCCTATGAAAAGAAAAGCTTTCGTCACTGAGCACTTTTTAATGAATTTTCTTTTCATGGCAAGCCCGGTGGTCGTTTAAGGATCTTCATTCTTAATTAGCATCGCTTCATTCTTATCACTGCTCCGTAGTAGCTACGCACGCCGGTGCAGTCAGCCCGGTGGTTTTAGAATGGCCTATCCAGGCAAGCATCGCTCCGTGATCTTCCTCACGCAAACTCGACCCCAAAGGCCACATCCTTTGTAAGCAACTGGCGTGAAAAGGGACTCACCATTACTTTTTCATCCCTGCGGTTTCAGTATCGGCAGCTGCCCCTTGCCCTCTCCCTGCGCGCCGCCCCATACCGCGTCAAACACCCGACCCTAGGGGGGGGGGGGGGGCTTTGGGGAGCGGTGGCCGAGCGCTGCGTTTTCAGGCCCGATTCGGCGCCCGCTGGATGAGTCGGTATGAAAAGTTCTATACGTTTCGCGTGGCTGGAAAGGGATGAAGCATGGATTATCCAAACATCGTGATGATTTTAAATTCAAAACGGTCATTATTTTTACATCTTGATTTCAGAAAAGGTTAACAAGAAATGTACATAATTTTTACGGATTTTTTGGTTTGTTTAATACACCATTTAGGTGCGTGGTACATACTTCTCTGGGCAATGTTGTTGAAAATTGGCTTTTTCAAAACATCAAAAATGGGAAAACGTCTACAATTTCAAAATGGTGACTCAAAATGCTGCATTTCTCTCAAATTTGTGTTAAGAGCTAGGTAAAATGCTGTAGACAAAATTTCGTCGAAATCCAGGACCGTTGGGTATCAAAAGTGGCCCTTTAATAGGTGAGTTGGCGTGAAATGACCCAGTATACGGCCCGTCCTGAGATGAAGTTGGAGAATACGATGTAGATATGTTGGTGCGTGTCCAACTTAATGCATATGCAAGATGTATACAAGCAGGGCCTTTGGGTACCTTTGCAGCTAAACGGTTGCGGTATCTACAGTATGTAGCCTATGTGGACTAATGAAAGGTCCAGAACTGATCCGCTTCAAACTTGGCTGGTATTAGTAAAAGTAAGGCCGTGTTTAGGTGTATACAGCCTTGGTACAGGAAAGAAGCGGTAATCTGGAAACATACCGAAGGCACGCAAAAGCCACTGTACCACAGGTAAGGTGAAGGCCGGGCAAACTGAAACGGTGCACACATTGGGAACGTCCTGTGGGATGTTAATGCTAAACCTGCCTTTAAATGTTCCTTTGATGAATTCGTCCACATGTGCCACCTTTAAATCATTTGTTTTCCTTTGCAGTACCATTTCCCACTAGCCTGGTCAGAAACTAGGTGACACTGAAAATTCGGACACAACTCAGAGTTTCTTTTAAATTCCGAGCAATGAATGCATGACGGCACATGTTGAAGATCTCCCAGCATTTACAGACATAGCATATTACGGAGTTGGCACGGCATAGAAAGTTAAGCCCTTTGTACCAGCATCAGAAGACAGGGATCTCATTTGGTCCCAACTTGAACCGTACAAAAACCGGAATAAACAGGACCGAACCCCATCATTTGTCGACAGGTTTTTAAAAGTAGTCAGTAAATGTTAGTTCGAAGGCGATACAAAAGTCGCACTATGTTTCAAGCAGCAAGTGCCCACGTCATAGCACTACATTACCGGATATGAGTCCAAAACCGGTCTGCAGCCCAGACCAAGCATTGAGCATATAAAGTGCAGCCCGTGGCTTTGACTCTACTGAAGTCCACGTAAGACACATTCACGCGGTCCTCGAACTGAATATTAAAGAGCATGTTTCTGTATGTAAACGTTCTCGACGAGTCCTGCTTGTAAATCGTTCTGAAATGTTGCTGCCGATCAGTTGCATCTCCTCAAGTCGCATGCTTTTCGAGCCAGATTGCAAATACACCTGCCATGGATCTCTAAAAAGTATGTATCCAGCACAACCGTAACAGCTGATTAATCGCAATTCCAGCAGCCTACGCGGTCATCTCTACTCAACACACATTGCGCACAGTGTTTTGTGTATTACTACAGCTCTTCTCTACCACAACAAACGAAATAAATACACTTATCCACAAATATGGGACATCACACATGCGAGCGTTTCCATGACACGGCAACCCCAAGCCGACGGTTCTCGTTACCGGTAGGCGCCCGGTGCGCCTGGTCCGACATCCGCTCGCTGTGCGGAGGAACCTGGTCCGCCCCGAGCTGAGACCCGATGGCTGGCACATAGCGCCGGCGGTTCAAGTTTTTTAATGGCAGACGCTGGTGGGTGGAGCAGGCTCCGAACAGCTGTGGATGGCTGTAACTCACTCCCGGCCTGACTCAGTGTCGAGCGCCCCATTTAGCACTCGCGGCGTCCCGTAACCTTGGCTAGCAGTCTGCCTGTACCGGTGGCATGACAGGTCTTCAATCCCTCCGCGCAGTTCTCCTCCTGGTGTCCGTAACATGGCTCCAAGCTTTGGCCGCTGACGAGCACCCGGCTCCAGCTCAAGTGTCTGCCTGTGACGACAGCTGACGACACAGCGCTCAGCGCGGGTCATCGAGACGCCGGTGCTCTGGCGACAGCTGACGGCACATCGCCCAGCGCGAGTCACCGAGACCCCGGTGCTCTGGCGACAGCTGGCGACACAGCGCCCAGCGCGAGTCACCGAGACCCCGGTGCTCTGGCGACAGCTGGCGACACAGCGCCCAGCGCGGGTCACCGAAACGCTGGTGCTCTGACGACACCTGACGACACAGCGCCCGGCGTAGGCTACCGAGACGTTGGTGCTCTGAAGACACCTGACGACACAGCGCCCGGCGTAGGCTACCGAGACGCTGGTGCTCTGAAGACAGCCGACGACACAGCGCCCAGCGCGAGTCACCGAGACGCCGGTGCTCTGACGACAGCCGACGAGACGACGCCAGCGCGGCGCGCAGAGCGCAGCTTCTGACGCCGCGCTGTCGAGCGTCTGCTGGCCCCGTCTGCCGCGGCCAGCGCCAGGCCGTCTAATCAGCACGACCAAACGTGGCGTTCCACGGACCTGTCCGCTCCGCTCCGAGGACTCTCCGCCGCGCCGCTGGCAGAGCATCACGGGTTGGGCGGCTGTGAGCCGGCCGGCTCCATAAATTCACGCAAACGGCGGGTAATCGGCCGCTGTTCTGAGATCTGCCTCGGGCGCCACCGAGTGACGCCGATGAGGTGTAGATGACCGGTGGCGCCGCGCCGGGCGTGCCTCTGAGAAGCGCCCCGCCGCCCCTGACACTGTCTGGGTGCGGAGTGACCTACGCGCCACCTGTTGTCGTCCATCCGTCTCGCCCGTGTCACGGAACGTGAGAAGGCAGGATGCTAACCAGCGCAGCCTGACCCGCGGCAGAGATGAGCAGCACCAATGGGTTCAGCGTACTGGCGACCTCAGGTAACGTTTGCTTGAGCGACACCGCCGGTCCGTCTCTCCGACCAGGTGTTACCTTCGCAAACCAATTACCCGCGCACGACTGGACCTGACCGAGGGACATCGATCGTGACATCTAACTTCACCACTGAGCGAACGGTGCAATCTTGAGAACCCACCCCCAGCGCACGAGAACGTGGACACCGGCCATGAATTCAACAACACAGGATCGGCGGCTCACAAAATTCCAAACACACGCCAGCCAGTCGAGATCCCTCCTCGCAGCGAGTACACTAACGCACGGGGAGCTGCACGAGCGGTGCGGGACGCCGGCCGCCTATCGGCGGGCGACCCAGGACTGCGACGACACTAGCGCCATCTCTTGTCGACCCCGGAGCTTGCTGTCGCTGAGCGACGCTTCAGCGGGACGCCTCGGGCGTGGAGAGGTCGACTCCGATCACGCAGCCACGCGTGGAGCGCAGCAGGCGCCGCAGCCGCTGCTGGTACTGCTCCACGAGCACGCGCGACGGCCCGTGGCGCACGTGCTTCACGTGGCACGCGCCGTGCTGCATGCCCGACATGCAGTCCAGGAACTCCTGTCGGCACGGTCGATGTCGGTTGTGCGCGATCATGACGGGGGTCGGGGGAGGAGGTGCGGTAGTCTGGTCTCGGGACGCGCAGACGGTAAGGATGGACCGGGGCATGGAACCAGTCTCGAGCTGCCATTTTTGACGTGTGGGTGCACCAACGCAGTCGGTGTTGGACACTGGTCATCTGCAGGTGTATGGCATTTCAATTTTGATCGCCGTATCCCGGGGCAGGCAATAATTTGGAAGGTAACGCTGGCGTCACGAAAGGGAACATCATCGCACGCATGCATCGCCGTTGGGGACCGGTGGGCCGACGCGAAATATTTGGCTCGCCATTTATCGTCGGCAGCATCTGGAAAAATTAACGTACTCATTGTGCTATCAATGGTAATTGAAAGCCGAGGAATTCATCACGTGTGCTTACGCACGTCGGATATAATTGAATTGCCACCTAATTCTGAAGGCAAAATTAAGCAGCAAGACACCATGCACAGCTGCATGCGTTGTGAAGATGCATTTAATGGGTTACATCGTTATAACGTGCATTTACCTCTTTGGTCGAGCACCTGTTGTCAAATCCAGAATCTGAGGAGAACTGGGCGATGAGACGATTTCCGCATCTTCGCAAAGCCTTGAACAGGCAGATTTCTGCGAATAGGTCACATGGTCAGGTTAAGGTTATATTTTAGAATAGAAGCCACGGGTTATTTTCGTGGCAATCGCAGTGAACGTTGCGGGATTAGGTAGAACAATATTAAAGGGAATGTTCCAGGTTCAAATAATTTGAAGCAGCCGTATTATGAAATAAGCTAAAATGGTAACCGATGGTAAAGTTCATATGATTTAAGTTGAAAAGTCTGCTCTAGACAACACAGCTCGATTTATTTTAATTATACGTTCAACACATTCAGTCAATAGGTTCCTCAATATGTCATTGTTTGATTGCGCAATGGAACATTTGCATGAAGTTGAGGTGCTGCCAAACTAGCCGTACAAAATGGCCACCGTGGCATTCATTTGCAGTACTTCAAACTCGCTAATAGACTGTAGCACGGCGCTGGAAGCGTTTGCAGGGCGAAATATCGTTGTGTGCTCCCTTTTGGCTCTTTCTCGTGGTGTCCTTGCATATTTGTCCGTGAGTTTAAGAAGTTTACCTGCATTCACATCTTCGGTTGTGGCGCTATTCTTATGATATTCGATTACGAGTAGCATTTCCGTTATAACTAGTCACGATGTTCAAGTTCTCATCTTAGGTACCACACAACGTCATTCGTGATTGAGACTTGCACAGCTTGTTCAACATTGGTCGAGTGTCAACTGACGTCCCACGTACTTGGAAATCGCGCTCACGGACTCCAGATCTCAACAGCTTGACGATGTTGTTCTTCCCGGGCTTCAACGTCGCATGGCCTATGAGGTGTTAGGTTTGGAATGACGTTGCTATCGCGTCATGCATGCCCGAATGGCTTTGAAATAGCCTGTACGGAATAGTCTGCACATCATCGCGGGCGTGTGGCTCAGAGGCTAGAGGGCTTTATGTCTTAAGAATTGCAGGGTTGTGACCACAACGAATGATCTTCAAAGTTGCAATTTCAGTTAAAACCCCCTATACAAATGTGGAACACTCCATTTAAGCTCATTAGCATTCGTACCCGATCGTGGGGCTGTCCATTGCTGGTCAAAAAGTTACATCTGGTGTTTACATAAGAAAACAAAACTCAATAACTTCCCAGAGTATGTTACGCGTCGTATATATAGATATAGATATGAATATATATATATATATATATATATATATGCATTGCAGTTTTACTCAAAACACTTCAGTAATACGCGTATGATGAGTCATTGTTTAATATTTGTGCTGTGGACTATAATCCATAATGCGTATGGTGTCATGCGTCCAAACAAGCAGACATGTAGGTACATGGTATACGTATTTATATATGTTACATTATTGTATCAACTATGCGTAATATGCTAGGCATTATTACTACAACGTTGTATGCAAGGTAAGACATATATATATATATATATATATATATATATATATATATGCATATATAGATAGATAGATAGATAGGATAGACAGATGTGTGTGTATATATGTAGTGTATATGTATATACATGCGTGCGTGCGTGCGTGCGTGCGTGCGTGCGTGCGTGCGTGTGTGTGTGTGTGTGTGTGTGTGTGTGTGTGTGTGTGTGTGTGTGTGTGTGTGTGTGTGTGTGTGTGTGTGTGTGTGTGTGTGTGTGTGTGTGTGTGTGTGTGTGTGTGTGTGTGTACACATTCATTTATGTATATGTGTATAACATAAAATGTGATTCGTGATTGAGTGTTACACAGCTTACACAACAATGATTGAATGACTTAATATACGTTGATATGCATTGAGCATACATATATATATATATATATATATATATATATATATATATATATCTATATATCTATATATCTATATATCTATATATCTATCTATATCTATATACATAATATCTGTTCTTTTCCGTCCGATTTAGTTGGTGTTTTTAAATCAGTCCTTTTGACATCTGCCTCTCAAGTCATACCATTTCTGTTGTTTAGACGCTTCTTCTTCATCATCGTCTTGTGATGTATGTGCTGAAGATGCAGCAGATGTTTGAGATTGGCGTTTTTCCCAGAGAGGAGGTCTTTTGAGGTGCCATAGTCTCGATATGCTGGGCTGTATCGGTCGTCATCGAAATTATCACTGTAATAAAAGCATCAGCATCAGTGGCATGAGGCATTGGCTCATGGGCGTTAACGCATTTGAGAGATAGCGGGAAGGTCTGAACCTGGATAGCACATTCTGGTCCAAAATGACGTGTTAATGTGTGGAAAATTGCAAACATGTCTGTGTTTTCGTGAGAACATGGGAGGCAAAAGACTGTTTTAGTAAAATAGCCGCTTGCTCTCTAGCCGTCATTAGTGGGAAATTAGAACTTGGGGCATCCGCATAATCACTATCATTGACATCATCACGACACAGACGGCTGTCAAGACTTGTCAAGACAAGACAAGTGACTAGACGAAACAAGATGACAAGACCCAAAGTGACACAATTTCATTAAATGGTAAATGCATGGCTGTGCAGCGCGGTGGTACTTCACGCGATAACCTTCACGCTGGTGCCTCTTACGGACTCGGCGGCTCTTCCGTATTTCATCCAATTTTGGGAATCGTCAAGCTGTGGCAGTTTTCGTTTCATAAAAGGGTGTTGTGCGATAGTCTTCGAAATTATAGGAACACAAATCAAAACGAAACCAATCCTTCACGAGGTCTCAACACAGGCTGAACGAGGTATGTATCGGCCTCCACCTCCTAGCTAATTTCTTTTATCTCTAAGGAAATATCCCGATCTCCATCCTGATGCCTGCCATCCTGCAAAGCAAATTAACCAATAGCTGTGTTCAAACGTTGCTGAAGCGTGTTCTTGCACAATGTGACCCCGCGCTTCCACGACGTTCCGCATATCGTAGCCTCGAGACATAGGTAACCACTTGTTCGCTCACCTGCTTCCTTCTGTCTGCATGATTTTGTGACGCGGAAATATCCTCCCATAGCCGCATCAGTTCTAGACGGAGCCAGAATGTAGGGCAATTTGTTTTGACTGAGATATCTTACACGTCGCCAACGTGCTATCCTCAAATCACCGTTTCACAACGAACTTTTTTTGTTCCCGGTGCCCTTGAAATCATTGGAATATAACGGACGGTAAACAGAATGCTTCGCTGCCAGAACCAGTTTGCTTTCGCCGACAGCGCCGTACTTTTTTAATACAGTGTTTTGTGGCACGCACAATATGTGCATTATATATATATATCTATATATATATATATATATATATATATATATATATATGTACCTATATATACATGCATATTTATATAAACACATATATACATGTACGTTACACATGCGAGCATAATTACCCGCAGGTTCACTGACCCCTTCCCGCTGGCGAAGCATTAGACCTGAGTTGGGGTTCTCGGGTCTGCACTCTTATCTCTGAGTCATAAGTACCCTGGCCGCAAACGAGAGTTACACGCAAGTAAACTACCGTTTCACGTGGCGGATAATGTTCTTAGCTTCTCCAAGACAATTTTACTGGTCGATTCACTTAGGTCACTGAAATGCAACAGCTCACAGCCTATCACTGTTGCAAGACGTGCCAAATATTACGTGGTCTGAAAAAAACGATGAAATGCTGCGCATGTACTCAGTTCCCGCCAAAAAAAGGCCTCAGAAATACAAAACTGTCGGCGGAAGGCAGCCCCCTCTCCCGCCAATCATGTTTTCAACAAGCGTCACCGCAACCTCTGCTCGATCGGTGCGTACAGAACACCGAGGCCGCTCTCTCGCGAGTAACGCAGCCCACCGTACCGCGAGCGTCCCGCCGCGTCACGAGCCGCTGCTGTGCCGTCCCGTCACACGGTTACCTGTCGCGCTGGGTGCGCTCGTGTCTGAGCACGTTGGCCAGGCTGGTGATGCGACGGCCCTGACCCCTGAGACGGCGGTGCCAGGAGCCGTCGGCGGCGCGCAGACACAGCAGCAGCGCCAGCAGCAGAACGGACCGGCCTGAGGCGCGCATGGTCTGCGGAGGGGAGACGCGCTGAGTCAGCGGAGCAGGGCCCCGGTCGGGCAGCACGCGCGGACTAGGGGAAGCCCTCAGGTCAGCAGGGGCCGCGCGTCACACGGCTGCCGTGGACTCGGGTCAGGCAGCATGTTTAGCGCAGGCTGCACAGATCATGGTACAGGCAGCAGCGAGACGAAGATCTTTGGAGCGGTGTCTTGGCTCGTTCGCTTAGTTGGTCAGCATCTTCCTTAGTTACTTCGAGCCATTCGAGACATCCAGAAAAAGCCGCTTGTGGAAACGGAAGGCGTTCTGTTTAAAGTTTGAGCCTCATTTGCTGGTTACAAGTTCCCAGCAGCATGCAAGCGAGCAACAGTGGCATTTGCATGATGCTGTGATTAGACGCCTTCCCTGCGCCGCTTTAAACGTTCTCTCACGTTCTCTTGTTTGATCATTGATAGATACTTGGCATGCCCAGCTTGAGCACATTATTTGTCTCTCTTTTCCCAGCGCTCGATTTTCATTGTTTTTCTTCCGATGCTGGAAGAGGTACAAACAACCATTTGACTAATGTGGTGTGTAGGGAATCGACAAAGTACATAAGTGGTTTGCAAACCCGGTACAGTTTCTCCCATTGGGTCACCTCCGTCATCTCAGATGATGCGACACGAAGGAATAAACGTAACAAACCCTCTTGCATTTCATGGTCGTTAAGTGACACTAAGCGACTAATCACGAGACGAAAGTAACGATGCCTCAAAAGGACAGCGCTCGTTAATCTCCTTGAAAGCTTCCTGGTAACTCGCCCCCGTGTTGTTGGCCGCTTGTTGCGTCAAGCCATGGACTCAGCGGCTGCTCAAGTCGGCCCCACCATGACTTATAATTAGCAACGACATTAATGTATTAATGTTATGGTGCCGGAAGCATTACACGTAATAGCGCATCTGGCAGCAAAAAATAAAAGCACGACAGAATTTACTAGGTGCAAATGGGTGAAAATATTTTCCTGCCTAAACGTTCGGCTAAGTCCGATTTGCATGCGACGAATTTCGCTTGACATTCTTCCGCGCGAAGAATCAAGCATCCCTGATATCCTAGAAACTGCCGAACCGGTTTCTGGTGGAGGTATTAAACGTACGCCCGTAGTCGAAACCACCTTTTCTTTCCGAAACCGTTATCATACGGCGTCAGTGTGGCACTCAAGAGGTCAAGAAGCCCTGAAATTTAAACTGATCTTTCTCCACAGAACCAAGCATCTCATACTCCCGCATTCCTTTCCACTTCAATGCCACGATTACGATCCGCCCAAAAGTGTATGTGTACTGCGCGGTCTAATTCGGAGTCAGTGTTGGATGCAGAGTCCTCAAAATTATGCGTTAATAAAATGAGATGTTAGTGAGTAAGTCGTTGCAATGCAAATTTTCCCAGCAACAAGCTCTGCTTAGCTGGGTGGACTCCCTGGACATCCAGCTCAAAACCCAGCACAAAAATGACCAGGTAATTGCCTCCTCCGACTTGTGACTGTATAGCCCTTACTAACACGGGGAATTGAGTGGTTGTAGATTATTGGGCGGTTGTAGCGGGCTGTCATCAGCTGACTTTGGCTAATGACTACTTTAAGCCTTTTCATCTATGATTTTTCCCTACCTATCACATAACACAATTCCTTCAGGTCTGCTCCACCTCTTCGCCTGTTTTTTTTAACGTTTGTTTCATCTTCCTAGCTGGGAGTGCCGCGACTTGATTTTATGTTTTCTGGTGTTAACGTACGGTTTACTGCGTCGCTGGGATTGAGCGAGGGGCACTCCTGGTTACCTGTTCTTGGGTAACGGCGTAGAAAAAAAAGCAAATCAGTGTTTGTTGTCCAGCCTCACACTGTGATAGGTGAATGTGAGTCCAGTCCTGGCAAAGGCTCGGATCAGTGGCGGATGAAGAATATACGAAATGGGGAGATGGGAGGAAAATATCATTAGCGCAGTCCTTAGATGCGTATAAATTATAAACGCTACCTCTCTTTTTAATACGTGTTGCACTGCCACCGGCTTTGTCGCTTGATTCAGTCGTCTCTGCAACTTTTGACCCCTGTCGCGATGCCGTAGCCGCTTTGTTATCAACAAATAACCTGTTCAAAACTTTCCTGATACGTACCTAAGCATGAATGTATGAGTTCTATTATAGCATATCTGCCCCTACCCCTGTCACATATAGCCCTTACCCTGGCACGTATAGCCCCAGTGCTGTCACATATAGTCCCTGCCCTGTCGCATATATCCACTGCTCTGTCATATGTAGTCCCTGTCCACGTCACATTTTTTACACTTATGCCATGTTTTTGCAGTCGGCACCGAGCACTAGGGCAGAAATAAGGTAGCAGCCATTACATGGACAGACTGATTTCGGTACCGAAAACAACGTCGATTCATAATGGCCATGTATCCCTTCCATTCCTTTCCACTCAGCATATGACAATGCAGTCTTCAGCAAGTACGCTGGATGATTGTTCGTAGAAGATTCGATTATACAAGATTTCCTATCGAGTATAGGGTTTCCTTGGTGAGAAATGACCTGTCATTGCATGCCTCTGAAAGCCCGCATTCTCCTCAGCAAAGTAGGGTACAAATTTGCGTCAGGATTGAGTTGATGCCGAATTGGTGGTCGAGAAAAGTCAACAGATTTCAACACTGCAGCCGGAATGGCTTGGGATGGCGTGAGGAAAGCCAGAATCGGGCCGAATCAGGGCCCACGCAAAAAAGGGCCAAGCTTACTACCCAATCAGTTCAGAGCCCTGCTACAAGCCTAAAAAACAAGCTTGCATTCACACACAAAAGTTTGCAGTGCAAGTTTGCATTAGGTGAGAATGGGCACAGCAATGCCCATATACGTGCCTGCGATCACAAAACAGCGACGCAGCCTCTGCAACCTGTAACGGCCACGAGCACCGCCGCGGTCGGCGTAGTTCCCGTACTTCCCAGGTTCGAGTGGAGGTATTGCCCGCCCTCACCCAGGGGCGGACTCAGCACCGGATCTTGGGAGGTACCAACGTCCGGTTGGGTGGCCAGACTCCAAGTCTGGTACCAGCCACACTAAAATCAAGCTGGTGTTTTCAATCGTCTTAGAAGAGATTGTGTCCCGGTTGCCCCCCCCCCCGCGCCTCCCGCGCCTCCTTAGGCCCGCCTCTGACCGTCAGTTAATGGGTCGCACGGGTCCGGCCGGAAGAGTCACATCCGTGTGAGCTCACACCGCGCCGCGGGCCTGGGAAGGCCGGTCAGGCGGGGCGCGGCAGGCGCCGCACCGCAGCGGCAAGTCGGGCCGTCACCCGATGACGCCGGCCCGGCCCGCCCGGCCGCGACCGCACGTCGGGCCTTCCCGGCGCAGCGAGGCTCTGGTCCGGGCGGCCAGGGCCTCCGGGGCCGGCGCTGGCGTCCGAAGGCCGGCTGCCGGCGCGCTGGGAGCCGATCGCCCGCGGGCGTCCCGGTGCAGCCTCACGGTCGCCCCTGATCGGCTGTAAACCGTGCAGCGAGGCCGCCAGCGTCCGGCCGCGCTGGGGGTGACGCCGATGGGCCGTCTGGAGACGTCAGCGGGGTGTCTGGGCGGGAGTCCGGCCCTGAGGCCCGTCTGAGGACCCAGTCTGAGGCCCGCCTGTGTCCTCGTCTGAGGCCTGCTTGTCCGCATCTGAGGCCTGCTTGTGTCATCATCTGAGGCCTGCTTGTGTCCTCATCTGGGGCCTTCCTGTGTCACGATCTAAAGCCTGTCTGTGTCATCATCTGAGGCCTGCCTGTGTCCTCGTCTGAGGCCTGCTTGTCCGCATCTGAGGCCTGCTTGTGTCATCATCTGAGGCCTGCCTGTGTTATCATCTGAGGCCTGCTTGTGTCCTCATCTGAAGCCTTCCTGTGTCACGATCTAAGGCCTGTCTGTGTCATCATCTGAGGCCAGCCTGTGTCCTCATCTGGGGTCTGTCTGTGTCATCATCTGAGGTCTGTCTGTGTCATCATCTGAGACCTGCCCGTGTCCTCGATGCGACACCTGTCTAGGTCAATTCAAGCGCGAGACTCACTTTAGCCGCAGTCTGAGACCTGTAGTCCGCGTCTGAGACCTATGGTCCCCAGTCTGAGACCTGTGGTCCGTGTCTGAGACCTGCGGCCCGCGGTCTGATACCTGTGGTCCGCAGTCTGATACCCGTCTTCACGCTATCTGGGAATCCACGTGGACTGCGTGTCGTGGCCGGCGAAAGCTCCCCGTGTTCATGTCGTTCATGGCATTTGGGCCTCGCCTGGATCCGTATGAACTCATGGACTTAGGGATGGTCATGACCTGTGGTTACGTCTAACTGTATCCAATTACATCGCTAATTGGGCCCATCCGGATGTTCGTTTCGCACTCGAGCCTGCCTGGTGGGCGAAGCTGCCTGCTTTCGCCGCGATCCGGCGCCACGCAGGCTCAGCGGAGCTTCTGGGAGACTTCCGCGAGCGGTGCCGTCCACCTGGCTTCGTGAGGACGGACTTCCCGCCTCGACAGATCAGGTGATGACCTCCCGGCGTGTGACGCGATGAAGCCCACAGATAAGGAGCATCTAGCGACTGGTTCCTGCAGCGGCTGCACGACACCCGACAGCGGCGGGTCACCCCCGCGCCGCGAGGGTCGGCGCCCCGCCCGCGCGGCGGCGCCCGTGAGCCGCCTGGCGACACTGTCCCGGGCACGTGGCCGGAGCGGCGTCCGGCCGGCAGACGGCTGCAGCAGATCACGGACCGCGTAATCGGCTTCGTGATCCGTCCCGCCATGCACGGGATGCAGGTGTGCTCAACGCGGCGCTCGGGTCCGGTCCGGAGACGGTCCGGCGGGTTTGCAGCGGTGGGCGCGGCGGTGGGCGGGGAAAGCGCCGGTCCCGCCGACCGCGCCGCTGAGGTCATCCGGGTCAGGTCGGCGGATTAAAAGGAGGGGCGAACTGGACCGGGCACCGTTATCGCTCGGAATTATAGGCTGTGGCGGCCGATGGCCGCTGCGGAGCGGCGAGTCATATCCAGTTTTGACGTCGTGCGATTGTGTAATTGGCGCAAAGATCGCGCCATGGGTCTTCTGCTGTGCGCCATTCTTCTTTCGTTTTCGCAGGAACACATCGCATGCTGTGGCGTGTTTGAGAGACACGTAATGGTGCACGAGCGATCGTTTGGAGCCGAGACGTACTCGGGACGTAATTGGCTGTGAAAGACGACCTTGGAACAACATGACAAACAGGGCGCGTGATTAGCAAGTGTCGCTAGATCAATCCTGTGAAATAGCTGCCATCCAAATCTTCGCACAAAAGCTGTGAAATTTGGCTCTTTCATTGGTTCTCCCATTTGAAACTGTCATTTTAAGAGCTACGTGGACAGTGATAAGCCCAATAAGGGGAGGAGGAGGAGGCGCCGTCATGCGACCCGGGAAGTTGAAAATGCAGAGTTTTTCTCATTAGCTTTTGTCTTCAGATTTCAGGTTGATCTACGAGTGGTTGGCGTGATATGCTGAGCTTGCCCTCCTCAGATTAGGTGTTAACCCAGTGCTCCATGCCCCTGGTTAATCCGCTGACTGCAACCTACGCAACGCACGCTAGTGACGGCTTATATTCTGAGGCTCGATGTCAACATTGATCTCGCATGGCCCCTAATACTTCTGCTTTCACCAGAACGCGGCCAGTGCAAGTCCCTGTTGTCCATGTTGTCCGTGTAGCCACATGACAACCTTGCACGAGCGAACCGCGGTCATCGTGAGCCCAGCTTTCAATCACACGAGAGCTCCGCCGTGCTGTCCCGACATTTTACATTTTGTTATGAGATCCAGGCAACTTCCTGATGACGCGGCGCAAGCGCACCTCTGCCGTCGTCAGGCATCGCGGGCGTAAGCGGGTGATAGCCATCTGGTCTGGTCTGCACCAGCTGACAGCCGTGGGCGCCCCGACTTCTGACGTCAATGCAGCTTCACAGCCTGACGGTTTGGCTGTAAATGTACGCGTGTTTATGAACACGCCGAAGCTCGCGCTGTGCTCGGACTATGGCATCCCGAATGCTCGCACTATCTGTGTGTCGCATCTGCTCATCGTCTGTCTTCCTCGTCATTGGTCGCATCATTCTGATTCGCTACCTCACGTCAGTGCGTGACACCTCGCCGCCAGTCTCCCCTGAGTAAGCGACTTGTCATTGGGGCCCAGTCCAGCGCACGCCGCTTCGTTGTCGGTCTCACTCGAGAACGTAACCTCCTCCCGAAGTCTCATCTGATCAAGTAACTTACCGTCGTCAGCCCTGCCTGACAACGCAGCTGTCTTTAGTCCCATCTGAGGAAGTGGCTGGTCCGTTGGACTCAGTTCCACCAAGTCAGTTCCACCTTAGTACGTGTCTTTCCGCTGTCGATTTCACCTCAACATGTGCATCTCTGTCGTCAATCTCACGTGAGAGCGTCACAGCCACCTGCGAGCGTGACTCCCTGCCATCAGTCTCACCTGAGGACGTGACCCCCTGTCGTCAGTCTCACATGAGAACGTGACTCCCGCCTGCGCACGTGGCTCCCTGTCGTCAATTTCACCCGAGAGCGTGACTCCCTGTCCTCCTTCTCACCCGTGAACGTGACTCCATGTCGTCAGTCTCACCTGAGAACGTGAGTCCCCGTCGCCAGTCTCACCTGAGCCGTTGCTTGGCCTGTCTTCAGTATGGCCTCAGTCGCGCGTGTCTCGCTGCCGTCGGCTTCGCGCCCGCGCCTCCAACCCAGCCGAGCGCCTGCGATACACTGGCGCTCTCTCCGCCGCGCCGTACTCCCACGGTCCGAGGGGCACAGTGGGCGGGGCCTCTGCCGCTTCTCGACTCGCGTGAACCTCCCCCGGCGTGCCCGCGGGCTGTGAGCCAGCGAATGGGAGGTGGGGGTGGGAGAGTGTGGCGTGGGAACCGTTAGAGGTCGTGGATGCGCTCTTAGGTGGGAGCCTAGGAAGCCGATTTGATTGGTGGCTGTTATTCATGCGAATGACGGGAGTGCTGCTTGAGGGGCTGATAGAAGCTGCATAACTGTCCCGAAATACCCTTGCGTGCACTGCGAGAGACGATCACGCAATTCAAATGCCGACGAAGCTAACAAGTAATGGTGATACGGATTTGAGTTAACGGGTTCCATTTCGCTGCAACCCTATTAGTTGGGAAAAAGCCTGTAAGTCTAAGACTTCCGAAATCAGCAAACCTGTTGTGGCAGTGCTGGCTGTTTCCTCCGTATATACTGCGCCGCTGTCGTTTGCATTCTTGTTGTTGCTTCTTGTCCAAGGGACTCCGATTCTCTACCCATCTCACATCACCTGGTGGCTCATTGGATTCGTTATGGAATGTTTGCTCCATCATACAGGATTGTAGCAATGAGGGGGGGGGGGGGCTACTGGTGTCATGGCTCTGAGTGAAGAGGCTTACGCTAGTTACTGGAGGGTTCATTTTCAGGTGTTCGGAGACCCCGAGGACAATTCTGACCTTGCGCCGCTGTCATCTGACACGATCTGACACTCTAATTGCACCCACTTCTTCTGGACTGTGCTCCCTGAGAAAGTTGAAAACGGTGTTTACTGCTATATTTATTAGATTGCACCACACATCAAAATCCGCGACAGCAATATATTCACAATTTACATCACACAATATTTCCGATAGAGCCACAAGTACCCTGTACCGGACGCTGGTAATGTTTGCGACATACTGAACGCGTAGCCAGGCTGACACAGCTTTGGTCTATTGATGGAGTATCCCAGCTGATTGCACTCTTCAAGACTTCCACTATACGGCGGTTATCCTACTTCCAGGCAATTTTCGCAGCCAGGGGTGATACTAGTGGACGAGTCACTCTTGATATGGGCATGTTCACCCTTCACATGGGCTTTCACGTTGGTATGGCTTAATTTGAATTTATCGGTTCACGAAGATGGCTGCTTTTTACGGAAATTCGCCACGACAATAATAACGATCTGTGACCCCAGCCCCTCGTAGGTACAGATCGTCATGCTTCGATGCCCTTAAAAATGTAATGTTCAGCTTAGGCTGCGCTTTGGTGGAACAGCCCACCTGGAAGTCTCTTTCCGCGCTGTTTGCTGTCTGAGCCCCATGTGATCACAGGCTGAGTGGGCCCGACTGTCCGTGACGTGTGGCTCTGTGCGTTGGCCGGTCGTCCGATGTTCAGTGGGTGGTCACAGCTGGCTTAAAGCGCGACGCCAGCGCCGCCACGCGGCCGCAGCGGCGAAAGGATGGCGCTGCGGGCGCTGTGGCGGGTCCGCTTGTAGCGGGTGCCGTCTCCGGTACGCACGCAGTCATGGTAGGCCTGGATCAGGCCGAGCAGCTCGCCAGATGCCTCGCGGTCTCGCTCCAGCGCCGCCATCAGCTGACTCATCGACAGGCCCTCTGTGCGCGGACGAGTGGGGAGGGGGGAGGGGGAGGGAGAGTCAGTGACGAACTCGCCACCGCTGGCCGCCGCACTCCGATCTGTATCGTTTTAGGGTAAACGTGACACCTAGCTTAATATGCAAAAATGTTATATTTGAGGCAAGTTGTTGGTCTTTAGGTACAAACATACAATTTGTAATTGCATGCCTCGAAACTAAGTCATAAAAGCCGTTGCCGATCGTTTTCGCATAAGTGATTTATGCACGCATGCAAACGCATCGGTGAGCTGCCGGTGACGCCTTCCGAGTTGTTCCGCTTACCCTTAATGAAATAATCACTGCTGCAAGCATCACTGTAACCGTTTGAACTCATTATTGAAAGGGTTCTCCCCTCCGAATACGACACCTATTTTGGCCCGTAAGAAGCCGGGGAATGAGATGTTGCGCGCCCACATCAACCGGGGCCGGAAGGGGGCATCCACGCGCAGCTCAGCTGAGAGGAGGGCAGCAAGACGGGCGCCGGATACTGACGGAACTGCTGGGCGGCGCTGATGAGGGTGACCAGCGGGTTCTGGCCGCAGCCGTCCGAGCTCTCGCCGGCGCGGGCCAGCAGCAGGCGGCCAGTGCTGCCCGACAGCAGCAGCGTGACCAGCAGCAGGCTCCGGCTGAGTGGGCTGCAGTTCTGCCGGCACAGGCCCGGACGCGTCGGCGTCGGCTGCCGCGCGGGCGGTGTGTGCGCGTGCAGGTGCGGGGAGCGGGGAAAGAAAGTGGGAGATTAGTTAGAGAACCGCGACAAGTTACAACGCAAACAACGCCCGAAGCACTATACTAATAAGCCGCGGGAAAAATAAAAATTCGGTGTTTTAATGGAAAGACAGCCGAACCGCGGAAGCGCACGATATGTGAGCGTCTGGGCAAGAAAACGCGCACAAGGAAAGTCTAACGCGGCCATGTAAAGCTTCTGGACTGTGAACATGTCGGCAGGGAATACGACGCCGTCAGATATGGTATGCGTAATATACAGACATATGACTGGATGCATGGTCTGGTCGGGTACCAGAATCTGAATTCGGTCATGAAGTGCTTCTATGTGCTACGATATTCACCCTTTGGCTCATGCTGATCGGTGTGTCGACACTGGCGTCACTTTGGTGAACTGATTGTGATTAGATGCTGGTATGAAATCCAGGAATATGCAAGCTCGTCACCAACACTAGAGACTTCATGCTGTCAAGACTGCTTAAGATAGTCTGTGATGTCTTGCTACACGAGTGCACTATGATTTGCTCAGTTTCAGCCATTTCATACGAGTCAACCGTGCGACCTCCAGCAAATACCGTCGTATTTTGGATTGCATCACTTTGATCCCCATCAATGTGAACAGGGAGAGGGAGCGGGAGAGAGAGAGAGAGAGAGGGAGAGAGAGAGAGAGAGAGAGAGAGAGAGAGAGAGAGAGAGAGAGAGAGAGAGAGAGAGGGAGAGAGAGAGAGAAATAGACAGACTGACAGACAGACTGACAGACAGACGGACAGACAGACAGACAGACAGACAGACAGACAGACAGACAGACAGACTTGTCCAACAGAATCAGTGACGGACGCGGCACATCAAGAAGTGACGAAACCCAGCGGTGTGGCGACGTTCTGGGGACTAGCAGAATTCGACTATATCGCTCTTTTTGTATGAACTCCTCTGTGGCCAAATGAACAATGCACGATTAGTCGCGTTGGTATCGCACAAAAACGTTACCAAGCAGATATGTACCGAGGCCCAAAGGGATCCCGGATCCTAAAAGATTCTTGAAAAATGCTTTACTGGTTCATACACCCTGCAAAATTACTATGGAAAATAAAAGTGCCCGTCCTGCATGTACAAGTATTTCAGCAGCGGACTTGGGCTACTAAGAGATGGCTGGAAAACAATATTTGTAACATCGGGCAATATTTTACCCCAAAAAACGAAAAGTATTCTGAATTCCAGAGGCTTCTTGACAAAATTTGTAACAGATCAGGGCCCTGGAGGATCCCGAAACACTCCTTCGCTGACGGAAAGCTTCTTTCCCATTTAAGACATAGAACCTGATAGATCAGGTAAAGAAAAAGTTTTAAATACAAGGAAATTTGTGCGGAAGATTATCATGGAAAGAACCTATCTCGCATTGGTGATAAATAGTAACTAAGAAATCTTGGTTCTACGCCGAGCCAGCAGTCTGGGAAATGCTCAAAAAAATCACTAACGTTACAAAAGTGAATCCAAGGCGACCCTTGGACACAGCATAAACGCAAGTTCTGGATATCATTCGATATTCCGAAAAAAAATTTAAAATGAATCGTGGTTCACGTATGCTTTCCGACAACACTCTGACAGGATTGAAGAGCAAAACAAATCGTTCGGCAACACATCAATATAGGTCCGGCATTTCGGATTCCCGGACATGTTAAAGCTGGCCATGGATTCCACAGGAGCTTGAGGGACACAGCCCGGGTTTTGGGAGCCATTCCTGGCACCCAAGTTCATTGCTGCTGCCAAGATTGTGCACCGTGTTGGTGCGCAACCCATCTTTCGGCAGCGGCTCCTGTGTAACGTCTCCAAACCCAGCAACTTTCCAGATGCCCTCACAGCATCAGGCGAAGCCCAGCGCCGTGATGGAACCTACCATGATGTGGGTCCTCTGGGCGGTCACTGCACTACGCTGAGCTCCTGCAGGCGGTGCCGGGGTCGCTCTGTCGCCTGTGTGCGCTCACCTGGGTATTTATCTGCCGCGGTCTCCAGCGGCGTCCCCATTCAAACGGCCAAGTGCCCCGTAATGAGACTCAACAGCCCACGGCACCCCCGGCCGAAATAGCCCGCAGGCGCGCCAGGGGTGGACGTCTTCTCGTGACCTTCCCCATCATCACCGGCTGGCCGGTCAGCTGACCGGGGACGTGCCGCTGGTCACCCTGCGGAAGATCGCGTGTTAAAACGCGCGCTTGCGGGGTGGGTGGTGTTGCTGACTTATTTTGATGGTATGTGTTGCATTGACTTAAGAATACGGGTTGTCAGCGGATATACACATAGTTTAAACGTACTCATGTTCTATTCTCCCGTATGGATGTAGTAAATGTGCAACCTCGCATACGTCCGTCAACGATGCTTCTAGTTCAAACCTAAAAATTGTTCATGCTGGCTCTGATGCCATGCGTATCAGCTCTTGACGACCACTCCTCTGAAGACCATTGTTGAACCTTTGGGCAATGGTTGAAATGCGCAGTCTCATACCAATGCATCAATGATGCATCATCTGCAGATCTAAGATCGGCTATATGGTTGCCGTGAGAGGTAAGGTGTCTTTAACTTTAGCTGTCTCACATTTTAAAGTTGCCACCTAATCTCCAGGCATTAAAAGGATTCAATATGC
Organism: Pollicipes pollicipes; assembly: GCF_011947565.3. Taxonomy (NCBI): domain Eukaryota; kingdom Metazoa; phylum Arthropoda; class Thecostraca; order Pollicipedomorpha; family Pollicipedidae; genus Pollicipes; species Pollicipes pollicipes. The sequence goes on from NW_023596545.1 coordinate 27,985,393, forward strand.
TGTAGGTGGTTACCGATAACTTTGTCTGCAATGCATCGAATGCAAATTATGAAAACGGTTAAAAACGGTTAAAACGGTAACGGTAACGGAAAACGGTGAAAACGGTAATTACGGAAAACGGAAAACGGAAAACGGAAAACGGTGTCGACGAAGCATCAGGTAAGGGCGATTTTGGCGACGTGGCCTGTAATCGTTGGCGCTTGGAATGCGTGCAATTATTAACGAAGTCCTCGGTAATGTATATTCTTTTTAAGATGTGCTTAATGCGAATTTCAAATGACTGCACGGTCAATGTGACGTTGGACACATAAACTTCTAACGAACCGACCTGCAAATACCATGATTTAGCCTTGAAACATTTGGGGGGTTAAGCACGCAGTTAGCGACAATTTACGTTCGATAGCTAAATACATGTATGTAGAACAATAATGCATTGATTGCAAATAGCGGAGCAACTGTGTTTTGCAAGCGTGCAGTCTGTTGTTGAATATTGCCCCGTGGTGCGGGCGGGGACGACCAATGTCCACGCAATGCGAGCTGATCGAGCGCAGCACAGCCATCTTCCTTGGTAACCTACTAACGCACTTCTCGACAACACCTTACCTTTCATATGTCAGCCTTCTGCTTCGTCTCAAAATTACATTCCCTAGCTGCACGAAAAGTGCAATGCGATATAGTCTTCCTGAGAAACATTATCTAATGGAAACTGGACCCTTAAGTCTTCCCAGGCGCTGATTCTCCTTGCAAGTGGCTCCTCGATCAGCCTACACCCAAGCTCTGTTCACCATACCTCGATTAGCCCACGCCCAAACTCCGTTCACTGTATCTCGCGCTTGTGTCAAGGCTAAGCACAGCAATTTGTTCTGCGAGATGATAGGCGTTGTGAGCACTCGTTTCTGTGAAGTGCTGCGTGCATGTGATTGGTCGCGAGTTAACGCATCGATCCAAAACATTTCGACATGTTTTTTTTTCTCCCAAGCGTCAGGGTCAATGTAATAGTTACAATACCTCGCTGCAAGTAAAGACTCGCAAGAAATAATTATGTATCCGTACGTATAAAGTGCGGACGCAATTGTTCCTGATCAAATGCACGTAAGGTACCAAGTTCGTGTGGCAGAGCTACGTACGCAAAAGTTCGCAGGCGAAGTACGTAAGCAAAGGTTCGTATGGTTTAAATTACGTATATATGAAATATTCTTGTTAAAAAAGGTCGTCGGGACAAACGTTTGCACACGAGAAGTTCGTATCATTTAAGTATATACACAATTGTTCGCATGCAAATGAAGTTACATAACTGTTGCGGACGATGAAGCTCGTTTCACAAAAGTACGTGCGCAAGAATCCGTTAGCACTGATCACAAATTAATATGTTTCTATGCGCGATGCGCCAATGGGGAGTGCTTCGGGACCGATCGAACACCTGCGTGCCAAATCATGTACCAGCGGTTCGCAGATTTTGCCGAAAGCTGGTTGCCGCGGGGCAATCCATGGCGTACAGTTTGGGTGTGCAATTGTTAGCTCAATCCGGCGCACAGTTGAACAGTTGCAGCCTTGGGCAATGTTGCGTCGGGTGCAAAGAAAGTCCTAATCACAGTGGGTGCAGCAAAGAGCGGATCCGCCTCTCCCTCTGAGGTCTGGGTTGCGTTTTATAAGCAATCGCATGCTACGCGCCAGCCACACGTCTGCCCGCCGTATTCCGCAAGTGTGTTGGCTTCAGCCGCGGCAGTCAGCTGGCGTCAGTGGCTCGCTCAGAAGGCTTCAGGTGGGAGGCGTCGACACCGCGGGGGCCATCTTTGTTTTGATTTTTAACCTCCGGTCCCTTCCATCCCAGGCTAATTTTGCACTGCTCATGTTCAAGCGGGCTCATTTGCTGGACCCTGGAAGGCGTTTAATTTCATGTTATGAAGAGCTAAGCTAGTCATATTATTTGACCTGACCTATGCAATTGTCGCTCTCTGCCGCCATGTCCCCTACATCCGCCAATGTAGGGGATGATGGTGACACGGACGGTCTGGTGGTGTGTACGATTGGACTGGGACGGGAACGGAGTGCGGTCCCCGATCGACGGGATGTGGTGGCCATGCAATGACAATTCACCCGAGGACCGACACCAAGAATGGAGATCGACGTTTGAACTTAACGAGCTTTAGTCCTGACGAAATTTCGATAGCGTATTTTGCGTCCTGTTTTATGCACAACAGGTAAAATTATGCGTTATGCATTCCTCTGGCAACGCAATTTTGTCATATGTACTTTATTCATGAAAAATAATTGCACACTATCATTTGCGTGCAAAAATTGCGTATGACCTCCTTCTGTGCGAATTTTTACGCATACCAACAACTTCGTTACGAACTTTTCCTGACGACCATTTATGCATGTGAACTGTCTCCAATGAAAGCTTTTTACATTTCAATTTGGCACGTTACGAATGTTATACCTTGCGAACATAATCCTGGACAACATTAGGCATACGAACTTTACCGACGAGCAACTGCCAGTCAACCACAAATAATGGCGCTTAGTTTCATGGGCGGGTCCGGAATTAACCAGTAACATATCAAGTGAAGCCATCACTTAGGCACGCTAGAAAACAAATTTATTGTTTTGGTCAAAGAGGCATTTTGGAGCCAATCAGGTAAGGATGCTTACGGGTTTCACTTTTATCGTGTTCAGCAATAACGCGCTGACATGGGAACATTTAAAAAGTTAAAGAGGTCGTGTTAGGTCATTAATCTCGATTAAGATTAAAAATGTCAACAGCTTGAGCAAAATCTCAAAGGCTTAGGTGCTCCCTTCAGATTTCCGATTTTTTTATTTCTCTTTTAGGAGTGTCAGCGGTTTTTGTTTTTCACCTGCCTGTGGTGGGAAAATATTTAGAGCCACACCTGGGTGGCAGATACAGGATTTCTGAATGTGACCTGACCAGGTATTACACATGGCATGCAGAATGAAACGAAAATAGTCTGCTGCTTTCCAAAATTTGAACAACCTTGGCCTCTCCAACAATTTGATTGAAGAACATTTCAGTTAACTAGTATTCGACTGAAAAAAACATTTGGAAAAGAAGTGTTGGAGTGAGGACCATTAAGACGAGTAAGCGTTTGATCAAAGCGCTTTCCAAAAATAATCGTTCAACCCAAAAACGTTTCGTTAAACCGACATTCGGTTAATATACATTTTGACTTCTGAACATTTTGTCCGTTTGATAGATCGGTAAATAGGCATTTCGCCAAATGACCGTTTAACTTTAACCATATCGACTTTTTTGACATTACAGCAAAAAGCACCATCAAAATAGCACTCAGCCAAATGTATTCGGCAAAACTAATATTCGATCGAATGCAGTTCGTTATTTGTACGCGTACCTAAAGCGTAAATCTGGTGTCAAGGCAACCAGCAGCGGTTTCTAGATATGTCAGTGACGCATGATTGAAGGAATGATGCATACCCATGCATTTGGTCCTTAAATGCTGGCAGTCTTGGCAGTTACTTGTGGGACTGAGGTTTAAAAATTGCATTTACCTGATGTCACGGAGACCGTGTAGCTAGTTCTCTATTTCATGCACTTAGTTACCGATCATTAGATGGCCACTTTGTTCAGTTCATGCATAGTAAACTCAATTTTGCGTGACTGCGCATTTTTAAAGAAATGTAGAAATCCGTTGATGTCACTGACTATATGGGCATTGTTAACAAACTACAAGCAAGCCCCTGGCCCATGTAATATTCGTTCAAAAATCCCGTCATCGGTGTGCATTATATTCGCTGCACCGTGCGTAGCCGTACGCTACCAGCGTCACGTTAAAGGAAATATTCCACATATATATGGGGTTCTGAACTGAAAAAAGCCTTCCTGAAGCTCATTCAGAGCAGTTCGCCGTCATGCCCTTCTTCATACCAGCTACTCTAGTCTCTGAGGTGCATGGCCGCGAAGATGTGCAGACTATTTCAGAGGTTATTTCAAGGTCATCCAGGTATCATCACGCTATAATAACGTCATTTAAATCCCGCTAATCCATTAGCCATGTGGCGACCTAGGCCAAGACAAATGTAATTATCAATACGTTCATACCTGGCGTTCGTGAACACCATTGCCAGATATAACGGTCATCAATTGGCTCTCAACCAAAGTTGTGGAAGGTACGTTGACGTAATCAAGCCATGAATTATCTAGGAGCATATTTACTTGACGGAGACTCTGTGTTGTCTAGAGCAATTTTTTCCACTTTGAAGTATACCACTAGCTATACGTGAGCTTATTTCATCGTATTTGATGCTTTTGTATCTTTGATATCTTCGATGCATCGCATCTTGTTCTCGTTCTTTGCTGCATCGTGTCTTTGATATCTTCAGACATGGATCATTCCGTTTAACCTCGGCGTATTGCAGCGTTTGCCGCGACCTCTGCCGTGATGTTTGGCTTTCCACCTGTAACGTCTGCCTCGCGGTCTATGTGTCGTCACCATACGCAGAATGTATGTGCCCACCACCGCCTGATTGCAGACGGAGGAGCCTGCGACTGCTGCTCTTATTGAGGGCAGTAGGTCACACGCAAAACACGAGACAAACTATGAGTAGCATCGAGTAGTGGGTGGGACGGTCGTCGCCTTCCTTTTGAAGAAAAAATTAATTAATGCATTAGATCAGAGTTATTACCGCATGTCATCATGGGCAATATTGTTCAAAACGCTTACCCCGCGATATTCTTAGACATTCCTGAAAAGCACAAGACGTTCCAACTGAAGTGGTATGCATAACATGTGTCCCCGCCAACGACATTGAGCGCCTGATCTCGTCTTTCCTCTCAAACCACTGGGTGCCCCGCGCAATGCGTGACTGGGGCTCCAGAACACCATTAGGGAAGTTTCGACAAAATCGAAGGGGTCTTCGATTTCTGATGCATGTGGATGTCGAGCTCCCGCTGTCTTCATGCATGGGAATAACCACTCAGACAAGTGAGAGATCTTATACTCAGCATTTAAAACTGAGTGATGATCCGAAGCCCATGCGTCAACGTGTCCCGAGTCATCCTGACCCAACCAAATTATAACCTAAGCCGTCTATAGTTAACGGTAGCGTCTTTTTTCCAACGCGCAGTTTTCTGCGTTTGTGCTGTCAATAGCGTCTGTTTCCTTGACACGAAGCGAGTCATTTATTAATACGTTACCACTGACTGCAGTGGCTGGAGCTGATGGTCGAAATTGGCAACACTAATCACAAACGAGCACAGAAAGGGAGCACTCACACGACCACCCTGAGGCCCGCGGCGGCCTCCGCGCTCGCTCGGACCGCCCCAGCCTCGGCGGCCGACGGTCGGCCGCCGCCACGCCACGCGGCGGGGGCGCGGCGTGGTCGCCCGCCACCACACGCCCGCCGGTGTCCGTCTGGCCCGGCCGGACGGCGCTCAATCCGATTACCCGCCACTGATCGTCCCGAACGGCGGCTAATGCGCCGCACAGACCCTCCGGAACGGCGGGAAGTGGGCGGCGGTGCTTCCTGAATAGCGCACGCGGCACCCGTTCACGTGTCGCCGCCATGGCAGCTTGTCAGGAATAAAGGTGCCGCTTTCTGGAAGTTCTTGTCCAAAGTCCAAAGATCAGTTGTCTGTCAAAATAAGTTAAAAAAATACTTCAAAAATCGTCATTTCTTTAACACATGCGTGCTATTGCTCAAAACCATGAACCCCAATCACTACTCGCGTCGCTCCATTCCGTCACTCGGATTGAACAAAAAGGAAGAAAATGATGTAGGCAAGTAAGGTGCACCTGCATTGAATAAGTTTAGATGCGTATCACTTTGCAACACGACAGAATTATATCGGCTATCCATTCAATTCCAACGATTTTTCCCCTGCCCGCCCAATTTCCAAACTGCGCCTTGAAAATGTCTGGACTTCCAAAAATACGGAATTCAATCGGTACTTGTAGTCAGGGGGCTCCCTCGGAGACGGCCGGCGAGCACACAAACCGGGCGCCCGCTGCATTCCAGTGGGCGGCTTGTACGGTTTTGCTCGGTGTTGGTGTTTGGTACGTTTTGACGCCTGCTTCAGGCGAAGAACCAGCTGTTGTCCGCCTGGGGCGGAGGGGGGAGGGGTCCTGGCGGTCCACGCGAGGCCCATGTACGGAAAAAAAACGCGAGGGTCGACTAAAACATGTGTATTTCCTGAGACGTATAAAAAGCAGAGCGATTGCGCTCGAGCTCCAGCTCAGGAATATATAAAGCATAGCCGTGTGAGGCGTCTCAGTGGCGCAAACCCCCGCCACCAGGCAGCACCGACAGATGGCACATCGACCGTTAAAATACACATCAGCACGGTTAAACAGCAATCACAAACCTTGGATACCATGGTGAGGCTGGGCTCTGCCCGCCAATCACGGCCTACGATGGTCTACAGCTCTACACACAGGCGCTTGACAAGCCATATGATTGTACGCATTGTCAGACTGCCGGGGGTGGCTGCACAGCAGGTCAGATTTTGTCCCCACAAAACGGGAGACCGAGGTCACACCGGGCCCGCGTAAGGCGCCTGCGATGTGAATATGACGTCACAGGAGGACGAAAGACACAAGGCGGCAAAAGAAATGACGTGGTGGGTTGATATTGGCATCAGGGACCCCTGGGCATTATCAGCATGCGCCAGGTCCGCTACAAGGCACCACGGGCATGGCAACGGCGGACAGACCCCTGGAACGTTATTGACGGAACGAACCAACGGCGGCACAGGGCGTGCGACACGTAATCAAGTCCCGTCACGGCTTTGGAAGAATGAAAGTTGAAAACAAGTCGCGTAATTGGTCCGGAGCGTAACACAGGAGACGAAAGGAGACGCGTGTCGATGGACTCCGCCACCGACAATTATAATTTATGATTCTGAGTATAATTCAGGGTTAAAACGGACGCGAAGCTACGTGACACGTGTGGTGAATCGCGCAAGCTAACAACTACCCACCTGCATTGCGCCTAAAATATTCAGTTAATGTCATATTCCATATATAAACATAACACCCGATACCCATCCAATCATGTCATCCGCGTGCGACCAGTGGAAAGATCTCGTATAAAACGCAGTTCAACACCAACAAACTTCCCATCGCATGGATTGGCAATCTACTTTTCTATAAAGGCCAATATGTGTCCCGAAGCTTAGCCACCGACCGAGGCCCCTTGCCTTGCGCGAGTGGCCCGAGGCAAGGTGTCTAGACTTCAGCACAGGCCGGCTGCAGTAAATACAAGATCTTTGGTTAGTGGGTTGAACGGCGGGCTGATTACCTGATCGCCAGATCGATACGACTTACCACCGCAAATACCACACGGGAGAGCGACTAACTCAGAGCAGCCCAGTCAGGAGATGACCCTGCCCCAATAGGAGCCCGGAATTACTAAGAGAGGTACAAACTGTCGCCAGGCGCAGTCATCCGCGTCCGGGCAGACACAGCACATCAGCCCAGGTGGGAGGAAGTAATACTCAGATGTCATTGCGCCGACGCCGCCGCCCCGTCCAGCGCCAAGCGTCAGTCGGCAGCGGATGGGAAGACGACGCGGGAGCTGCGCACAATTGAAAGCCACGTGGTCCGGCTCGAACCCCGTGGGAGGGACCCGCGTCCAGGTAATGTGGGTCCGCGTCTGCACGGGCTGTTCTCCGTCCCACGGCCGGGCCGGGACTAGGCGACAGGGCTGATCAGGGCCTCGCCATCATCGGTCGAGCGGCGGCAGCAGCAGCGCACCAGTCGACGGAGCAGCGGCTCGCCCTCGTCCTCGCGGTAAACGCCGGTGGCCGGGTCCGAGCGGCGCACGCGAACAAACTCGTCCAGCGGCGACAGCGGGAAGCCCTCGCGGTAGTACTTCTTGATGGTCTCGTACGAGTCCATGATGATGGAGATCATCAGGCTGATCACCACGTAGATGAAGAAGAAGATGAAGACGTAGACGTACAGCTTGGAGAACCAGTAGACCAAGCTGGACTTGGGCGAGACCTGTGCGAATGTGGCGAACATGTCATCGCCGTTCATCAGTGAGAAGAGTGCCTCGGACGTCTTGCTTAATGTGCGGAACTTGAGGTGGTACGGCCCCAGCACCAGCCAACCGCAGAACGCGAAGCCGGCATAGCAGATGGTCGCGCACACAGAGAAGCGCAGCACGCTCGGCATCGAGCTCTTCACCGTCAGGATGAGCACGTTATACGAGCTGAAGAAGCCAAAGTAGCGGAGGACACCGATCCAGACCAACAGGTTTCCGACGCCGAGCACGACGGCACAGACGTTCCACGTGGCCGCACTCGCCGTCTCGCCCACCGCCTCCGTTTCCAGCTGGATCATGATCAGCGATGCGAAGATGATGAGCACGTCGTTGATGATGATGAGCACGTACCATAGATTCAGGAAGCGGAAGTGCTCCTCGGAGCTGAGCTCGTAGTCGAAGTGCTTCCTCAGCGTAATCTGCGTCTCGTACCGCAGCAGCTGCGCGCGATAGATTGCGCGCGTGCACATAACAAGCGAGAAGAAGCAAATGACGACGACGGCCACGTTGACGGCCGTGAAGAGCGCCTGCACGGCGGCGCCGCCGTCGGCGTACTCCACATCGCCGTCGCAGTGCTGCAGCTGCGCCCGCACGTCCAGCGCGACGAGCATGCGGCCGTCTTGGTCACCGTTGTCCATCGTCAGCGCGGCGCGCAGTCGGTAACACTCGGGCGGGTTCACCGGCATGGCCAGCTTGAGGCGCACCGCGTTCAGCGAGAAGGCCAGTGTGGTGCGCGTCAGCCCGATGAACGAGACGTTGAAGCCGCGCCGGCGCAGCGCGACGCGCGACGAGAAGTTGTGATGCGCCAGCTCGCGGGGCGCCGGCATCAGGTCCGTGCAGCGCGACTGCAGGTGCGCGTCGAAGGTGTACGACATGTTGGCCGTGAAGACGCTGGCATGGCGGTACTCCTGCAGGCACAGCTGCATGGGCGGCGCCGTGGCGTTGGGGTAGCCGACGCCGCTGACGGCGATGCTGTCGATGTCATAGTAGGCGTTGACAGCGAAGTCGAGCGTCTCGAAGAAGCGGTGGCGCGAGTAGACGGCCAGCGGGCCGCCGCCCGGCGGGTAGGCGTTCACCTCGCGCATCACATCCCACCCGAGCACAAACAGGTGGTCCAGCGAGAACTGCGCGTTCTCCAGGAAGCTGACGTGCGAGAAGCGGCGCGTGGCGAACACGCACACCTCCAGCGTCACCAGGATCACCTTGACGATCTGCAGCGTCAGCTTGTATGGCAGCCGCTTGCGGGCGCGCCACTTGTCGATCGGGTCATGAAGAAGAACTTGCAGCTTGCGGCGCACGCGCTCGCCGGCGGCTCGCTCGGCCGGGTCGTCCGACGCGATGTGCTCCCAGCGTCGGTGATCGCAGGCGGGCGGGTCTCCGTCGCTGCCGCCCGCCGTGGGGCCGCTGTCGCCGTGGTGGGAGCGACGGCGGAATGTCGGCGACGGGGCCGGTGACAGCCGCGAGCTCACTGCCACAGGACTGTTCATCATGATGGGTACTCAGGTGCCACCTGAAACATAGCACCAGGAGCTGTTGACAACATGCATTCAGTGTTTATGTGCTCTACATGAATGTTGGATGGTATGAATTGTGTGACAGAATCCAGCAAGACACATCATGCTTTTTTCTAGCTATAGTTATACCTTAAGGGCTGTGCTGGGCTTATTTTATTTTGGTCTGGTACAGAAACTTACAGAAGTGACCATGCCTCAAACAAAATGCTGAAAAATGCTGTGACTTCTAGAGTATTTATTTCATGAACACCATAGCAGGGGCATAGTTTCCTGTTGAGTTGGAGGGGGGCTTTATCCCCCTTAAAATGGGCTTCAGGCCCCCCCCCCCACCCACTTTGGAAAGACAATCAGCAAAATCTAGGGAGAAATAAGCATATTGGCATTTTGGGGGGCATATTGGGTCATTTTTCACTATTCAGGCCTCCTCCTAACTTATCTTGTAAAATTACAATCTCCTCCACCAATGACAAGTTGTATTCTGAAAAATATAAAGCATGCAAACCCCACCACATGTGGCAAGCGCATGGCTCATATGCACCAAAATCAAGGTAGCAGGAACCATAAGACAATGGGGGCAATTCACCCTTCCCCAGCTTGAAAGCTTGGGGCCCCTTTCTTGGAGGGCCTGTGGAGGGCCTATTCCAGTGCATTAAGGACCAATTTTAAACTGTTCAGGGGTGGTATAAGCTGGCAAAATTCCATTTTGACCTGTTGAGGGCTCACTCTGGCCTATTTTGAGCATTAAGAAATTATATTCTGACCTGTAGAAGGCTGGCAATGAATGTTGAAGGTCATTCTGGTCCATAGAGGCCAATTTAGATCTGTAGGTAATCCATTATTGACTGTGGAGTGCCCATTGAGGCCTGCAGAGTCCATTCCTGGCCTTTAAGGATCCATCATAGCCTGTAAAAGGCCTATTATGACCTGAAGATAGTCCATCATTGACTGCCAAGGGCCAGTTCTGGCTTGTACTGACTGACACCAACTGTTCATTCTAACCAGTAGAGCCTATTATTAACTGTGGAGAGCCCACTCTGGTCAGCAAAGGGCCCATTCTGGTCTGTGGAAGTCCCATCCAGGTCCACAAAAACCCCATTCTGGTCTGTAGATGGCAACTCTGACACATAAAGAGCATATTATGGACCATGGAAGGCCTGTTCTGGTCTATATACAGGCTGACTCAGGCCTATGTAGGCACTTTCTAGCCTGTATGCAGCCTATTCTGCCCCAACAAGGGCCTTTATTAACCCATGGGAGCCACATTCTGACCTAAAAAGCTGTTAGGGCCTATTCTTCCCCATAAAGAGCTGATTATTGAATGTGGAGGGCCTATTTCATTATGTAGGGGGCCTATTCTGATCTGTGTAAGCCACCCTGACATGTAGATAGCCCATTACTGACTTACAGGCCCCATGTGAGCTTGCAGAGAGCCTGCTATATTTCCTTAGAGGGAGAAAAAGGGTATTTTAGAGTCCTCCTACCAATGAAAGCATAGTTCCTGTGCCCCTGACCAAAGCAAGCATATGTGGTTGCTTGGAGGGCCCATATTCATCCACAATTAAGAAAATCTAGCCCTATGCTTTAATTAATGGATGGAAAGAAATGAACCAAAACACCTCTGAGTCCTCCCACCCTCATCCTGGGCAAGCCCCTATGCTCCTTAGTGGATGTCAGACCAGGTTACAAAAGCCCTGTGCATTATAGTCACCTCAACACTGCAGCAATGCCTACAAGAGACCAAAAGAAAACAAAATGCATGCACTACCTGCTTTCCCCTTTTTGGCCTGGCCATCACCGCTGCAAGAGTAAAAATCCTATGTCATGAAATCAAATTGCAAAGCAATGTCACATGCCTACATATGGAAAGTTACCAAGCACCTGCTTCCGTATTCTCTTCAGGTGTCTATCCTTGACTATCACCCCAGTCTGGCAATGTTCAACTGATCACATGAAAACTGGTTTACCGCCAAAACGAACGGCGTTCATTCTGCTATAAAAACTGGTCTTAACGCAGAATTCAATGTTCTGTACAACCACCCCCCTCATCACTGCATAGCCCACACTTCTCAGGCGACACAAGCCGTTGTGTCTCTTACTTGCATGTGTGCTGTAAGTTTCACAAACGTTACTAGCGTCCTAGCGGTCGCATAATAACACTAATTTTACCAGTAAATCATCCTAGAGTTGATTAAAAATATCATACGTCTGATTGCCTAATTTATATTTATAATTTTTTCATCATTCTGATGCTTACGTGCATAAAATATTGATTTCAATTCATGCAACTTGTGTTTTACATTACATCAGAAGTGGATTTATCAATGCGCCACTTTGACTGACACGATGCGAGTCACCGCGAGCTCCCGTTACCGATGTGTTAGTCTTTAGGGTGGTGCATCGTTGGCCCCCACGTGCTGCGGACGGTAATCGCTGTTTAAAAGTGTTTCTAAGTCTTTTTGAGGGGTTCCGTGCGTAAATTTGTATTAAGGACACTACGATAATTATGGCTGAAGGGGAACCGGTAAGTGTTTATGCATGATCTGTTATCTATTGTGGATGCTGGATTGAGCATCTGGCCTAGTTTGTCAGCGGTAGCTGGGACTTGGGAGATGGTTGAGGCAATCCGGGTGGAGCAGTAAGCGGTTTCGTCGGGGGCAGTTTCAGCGGGCCTTGTCGTGCCTGAAAATTTTGTTCACTGGGGGTGGGCTGTTGGGTTTTGTGTTCTGGGATTTATGGCGTGCATGCATTGAAATTCCTGCTGGATGTCTGCCACATCAAACGTGATGTGTAATGTGCTAGTGTAACGCATGCCTTGTAATGCATGCCTTTCGCAGTCTAGCCTGATGTTATGAGCATATGTACAACACATCCATTTTTCCTCCTGTATATTTTTATGAATGGTTTGCATGAGTGGCTTTGGGTTCAGAATACCTGCCAAGCTTAGTTTATGTGGACCCTGAATGCACTGCCCCACTTGTACTGTCCAGTTCAATATATAATTTTGCCTCCACCCAGGTTGATCACTGCCCCCTCCCTTCTATCAGACAGGAGTGTGGACGGCCCTCCGCAATGCAGCAGCACATTGCATGCTGGCAATGCTGCAGCACAGTGCTGCAGCATGGTCAGTGACCTCTCCATGTGATTCTTGATGCCTTTGTCCTGGAAATAACTGATGCTGGATGCACAAGTTTATTGTAGGTGTTAGACATGGCCGGGGAGGTGCTACCACCTTGTGATTGAAGGAAGAGGTCATCAAGCCATCACATCACTTGAACATAGAGTTTGTGAGGAGTCATGTTTAAGATCTTGCATTTTCCTAAGGGATCACTGCTATGTAATTCCTTATTTGTTGCACATTGCACCACCATGAGGCATGGTAGTGTGTCAACTGGGATGCATGGTGGGAACTGAGACACATCACTTTCAGAAAACTAAAAATTGCCTGTGGGTGATGACTGTAAAGAAATAGCCCAAATGAGTATCAGTCCCTTGTCTTCCAACCTGCAAGCACATCACTTGCTTCAAAAGCATGGAGCAATATTTTTGGAGCAGACATTTTCACCAGCTCTGGTAGAAACATAGAAATATCTGATTGCAGCATCATAGCTTCTTCTCAGCAGCGTATGCTACCACCTAGGACAGTCAGCCATACCACTGGTAAAGCTTTCACAGGGCAATTTTCTTGTGGTTTACCCTGCAGCTACCTTTTGGCGTGGCTGCCTGATTGCAAAAGTTGTTTATTTTTTTATTTATTGTGGGAAAATATCGAAAAGTAAATGTGGCTGTTTAGTACAGTGATATTATAAGTATCACAACTGCACACTGCTTGAGAATCAGTTTTCACATATTCCTTTCTGGTCTGCACCACCTTCATTTATGGTACAATGTTAAGAGCAGCCAAACAGTCTCTGGTGGGACATGGTATGAGCTGGATTCACTGGATGCAGGCAAAAGTGATGCTTGTGACTTACTGGTGCTGTGTTCATCCTTCTCTGCATCACCATTAAGGGAAGCAAGTTCTTAGCTGCTGGTGTGGGCTGAACCTGGATTCGGCTGTGGCTGAGCTGGGCGGCAGGGTTGTGAGAAGAAGTGTGGGTAATAATTGTACAGCTAATCCATTCAGGGGGCATTCTTGAAATAATAAAGGTAAAAGATGCACCCTAGTCCATTCTTTGGGTGGTACAGAACTGATTTTGGAGGCTTTCATAAGCATTGTTTTTCTGTTATCATTATATTATTGTTATGTATCCGGCCTGCCACCTAGTGTTAGCTGCAGTGGCTTATTCCGTCCATTTGGTTTGACGGAACCTGCAGCACCGGCCATGAGCCGCAAAGTGTAGCTGTAAGCATGGGTGTTCTAGCTCTTTTACTAGTTGATCCTGTGTCAGGATGGACATCCATAGGCAAACATGGGTTGGCTTTTTTATTTTCAACCTCATTTCCACTCACCTTATGGACTGTTGAGGGGACCCCCTTATCTTTTCTGGACAAGGGGCTACCCCCATGGACAGAGCACTAGGGGATGCATCTTTCCCAGCCAAGGGCTAAGGGTTCATTCTGTCCCAGCACTGGGAATGGGTAACTTGGGTCTTCTGGATGCTGTAAGGGGGATGCATCATCCACTGGTCCCTTCCCTGATGTGGGAGGCCCTCTGACCCAGGAAGTCGGCGCCGGATCGACGCAGGGCCCTTATTAACGCAGAAAGATCTGTTGTTGCTGCAGGGGTCCAATAATTGGGAGAAGCTCTAATCTAATTAGCTGACCCCTGGCTGCAGTGAGTTTGAGGGTTCACTCAGGACTGGGGCCCTGATTGATGCAAGGCCCCGCCATTCTCTCATTGCTGACTTTGATTGTAAGTTCTTAAATTTCCTTTGCCTTGATTGTCCGACCCTAAGGGCCCTTCAAACTCCTTGTCAGGCCCCCTCCCCACAAACTTGCCTTCTCCGCATGCCTTTTGCATGCTCAAAGGTATTGCTGATTTTTGAAGGAAGATTGTTCCAGTTTTTTAAGGGTAATGATATGACTTAGATACATATGATATGGTAATGAAAGGTGTCAAGGTAATGAGGCTACTCGAGGTCATTTCATTCTACTCCCTGACCTCTATCATGGGTGACTGTGTGACAGTATGTATACTGCATTGGTGGTTGACTTTAAAGGTTGCTCTAGCACTGCTTTGAATGATCTTCTAGATATGGTGTAGCATGACATTGATGCTGAATGAAATGTTCACCATAACTTATGGTTCACATGTGTATCCAGTAGCAGTTCATAATCTGGCGGTGTTGTTACTTGTGAGCTTATTTGACATATACCATAAGACCTGATTTGATGAATTTTGGCCCGGGATCACCTTTGCATAAATCATGGGTGTGGTGTTTTGTAACCAGTTCGCACCTGTGGAAGCATTAGATAAGAAGCTATGTTGCATAAAGTGCCTGAGAGTATTTTCAGAGTGCCAGTTCTGCTAAAAACTAAAGAAGCTAACTCCCCACCTGACATGCTGATTGCCTCACTTTCCATCTACAGCTGGACATATTTGATGCCACCAAGAAGAAGAAGAAGAAGAAGAAGACGCCATTCGACCTTGATGCAGCGCTGGGCGAGACAGCGGAGCCGGCGCCGGCGCCGGCCACCGACACCGCCGGCCATGAGGAGGCGCCGGCCGAGCCAGTCATCGACGACGGTACGTCCCGCTCGCGCTGGCACCCCTCTTTCCGCCTCCTGACCGGCATGAGGTGAGGCTGAAGTGGGGTGCGTGGAGGGCTAGGGTAGGGGTACGTCCCGCTCACGCTGCCCCCCCCCCCCCCCCTCCCCCCACGTCCTGACCGGCAGCAGGTAAGGCCGAAGTGGGGTGCGTAGAGAGCTCAGCTCCGGGTGGGCTGCAAGGTGCAGTGCCACTTTGTCGTCGGAGTGTGGTGTTGTGGCCTTGGTTGCTGGAGGTGCGCGTCCGTGGCTCTTGTGAGCGTGGAATGTAAACGCTGATGGTGTATTGAGCTATAGAACCTTGTCCTGAGTGGCACCAGTGTCGGCCCATGACGCAAGGCTGCCTTACCGTGTGTGGCATCCACGTGGACCCCGATGTCGGGACACTGGAACGGGAAGCAAAAGAACAAACTTAAATTTGGCCAGCTGGCTGCGATACAGCAGGCAGGGTTCGTACACACGCGGTGCTGCGGTAAGCCTCTCACCACATAGTCACCGTGATTGTGATGAAGAAGCGAAAATCGTGTGGAACACGTCAGCCGATTACACATGGGTTCGGTTGTCCTATTCATAGGTTGTTGGATCGGGAGATCAGTTTGCTTGTTTTGCCCCAGGTTATGACTAATTTTGGGGGGCATACCACATGGTAGATATACGAGCGAAAAACGAGAGCACAAAGCGTCTGATCATGGGCATTTCGCATGCAGAAACACCGTCTTATGAGACACGTTGTGGGAGACTACGCCCTGCCATACGCAAGTCATGCCCCACAAACGATAATTAACTGTGTAAAATAATTCACTTATGCTGCTGCAGTGTACGAAATATGCAAAATATGAACGAAAAAATGTGATCTGCTGAAGGTGACGCCAGAAACATTGCTTATAACCTGTTTAGGTAGCTGCGTACAACTGTTGTCATGTTACTGAAGTTGGCATACTATCCATCTCAAACAACATCATGCCAGAAGCGTTTAAACATTGGAATCACCAGGACCTTGAGACGCTTGAGTGTGCAGGGCCGGTATTGTTCCGACTTCCCAGGCTAATTATGGCTGTGCGATCGATGCCAAACGGTGCAGCTTTTTCCATGACGAGGCGTGGTGTCGCTTCGCTGACGCGCGGCCTCGAAATTCTCAGACATAAACCTCGACCTCGAAACGTTCGGCAAGAAGAAGAAAAAGAAGAAGGCGCCTTTGAATCTAGATGACCTGGGTGAGGCGCTGCCCGCAGCCGAGTCCAAGTCCGCTCCAGAGGCGAAGGAGGAGGTAAGCACAGCCGTGGCGGGGGCTCGTGTTCGGCCGACAAGTCGTGTCCCGCGGTGCGATAAAAGCCGTCGCGAATCGAAGGAACGCTCGCAAAAAGGTGCGACTGGTTTGCGGCGCACCGTTTGCGGAGTGGCATCTACACCATCTGGTTTGTGGACGCACCGTTTGCGGAGTGGCATCGACACCATCTGGTTTGTGGCGCACCGTTTGCGGAGTGGCATCTACACCATCTGGTTTGTAGCGCACCGTTTGCGGAGGGGCATCTACACCATCTGGTTTTGCATAAATGATAAGGATCCGTCATTCTGGAGTTAGCTCTTCATGTCTTTTTTCCTATTGTCCCACGTTGGGCATGTCCAGTGAAACGTGCTGTGCGCACTTCGTGGTCATTGTTGGGGACACGCTCAGTCTGCCTACACATTGCTGTTGACACTGCGACTGCACCTGTGTATCTGCATATTTTGATGCGGCCGGACGCGCGCTTCAGCGACCTCTGGGAATCATGCGCGAGCGCGCTCTTCCTATCCCGGGGCGTCGCTCCCATCGTAAGTGGCGTCTCCTGGGGCCGTTGCGGTGAACAAGAAATGCCGCGGTGGTGGCGTTTCTTGTCGCACAGTGGTGGTCGCTGCGATGGTGTTCCTTTCTGTTGATAACGGCTGCTGGTCATGGGTGCCTTGACGTGTGTTGCTTAGAGGCTGCGAAGTGTTCAAAGAAGTTCAGACCTGAATCGAACGTTCCGATCTGTGACGTTACCGCCCGTTTGTAGGCACCAGAGGACCTGGACCTGGACCTTGACATGGACTTCAGCATGACCAAGAAGAAAAAGAAAAAGAAGAAGGACATTGAAGAGCTTGTGGCGGCCGGCGAGGACGCCGAAAACGAGGAGCCCGGTTAGTAGTCGGAACGGAAACGGAGCCCGTTGCCGTGGCGAGGTATCAAGCTCCCGCAACGCGATCTCATTAGGATCCCGGCGCTCTGCGTGTTCACTCGGGCGTATCTGCGTCCCCGGTTTTGACATCATTCCAGTAACTGGCGCAGCAATGAGCGGACTTGGGACGGTCCAACCTGTCTTTTCGCTCTTTGTTCAACGGAAATGTATGCGAAAAAACGGCATCGCCGCGGAGGCTTCAGGTGGGGTGCGGAGTCGCGCTTGCCAGCCCCGCCCTGACCCTGCTCTGACTCCGCCCTGACTCCACCCGGACCCGTCCTGACTCCGCCCGTCTCCGCCCCGTCTCCGCCCTTACCCAGCCCTGACTCCGCCCTGACCCTGCTCTGACTCCGCCCTGACTCCACCCGGACCCGTCCTGACTCCGCCCGTCTCCGCCCCGTCCCCATCCTGGCCCAGCTCTGACTCCGCCCTGACCCTGCCCTGACTCCGCCCTGACCCTGCCCTGACTCCGCCCTGACTCCGCTTGGACTCTGCCCCGACCCTGCCCTGACTCCGCCCTGACCGCGCCCCCAGCGGAAGCCGAAGGTCCCGTCTGGGTGAGCTCGGACCGCGACTACACGTACGACGAGCTGCTGACGCGCGTGTTCGACATCATGCGCGAGAAGAACCCGGACATGGTGGCCGGCGAGAAGCGCAAGTTCGTCATGCGACCGCCGCAGGTGGTGCGGCTCGGCGCCAAGAAGTCCAGCTTTGTCAACTTCGCCGACATCTGCAAGATGTGAGGCTACTGTGGCGGGCGGGTCGGCTGGGAGGAGAGCACAGGGAGGGAGGGGGGACGGTTTAGTCACGCCAGGTGTCGTATGGCTGAGGCGCGTCGGTCGGCTGGGAAAAGAGCACAGGGGGGGGGGGGCGGGGGGCGATTCAGTCCCGACAGGTCTCGTACGGCTGAGGCGGCGTGCGGGATGAGCAGAGT
Organism: Pollicipes pollicipes; assembly: GCF_011947565.3. Taxonomy (NCBI): domain Eukaryota; kingdom Metazoa; phylum Arthropoda; class Thecostraca; order Pollicipedomorpha; family Pollicipedidae; genus Pollicipes; species Pollicipes pollicipes. The sequence continues at coordinate 28,003,761 of NW_023596545.1, forward strand.
TCGGAGGACGTTCTGGGCTTCTGGAACTATCCGGGGCGGCAAAACTTGCGCTAGCTTTTGCTGGTGATTGTTGCAAAAGAATCACGATTACAATGACAAGGGTAATGATGCTGACAGTATGGCAGTAGAAGCGACAGAATTTTAACGCACCAGGAGTAACCGATTCACAAAATGCTGACAAGTGGCATTTTGAGAGCTGGCTCCATTTAGCCACAATGTTGTTCCCCGAGCCCGAATGTTGCACCACACCGAGCAGATCCCGCTCAGTTTTCCACAATGTCGATGGTGTGTCTATCATTGTGTAGCCCTCATTCTCTTGGCGTATGCTCGGCTATTTCAGCATGTTGGTGTGTTCCCCTTGCCCTGGTATGTATGCTCCCTTCGCCCGCGTTCTTGGTCAGCTGTGCCTATCCTGTCAGAGCGTGTCTTTCACGTCTGTGTTCCCCTCTCCCATCAGTGCTTGTGTCGCAAGTCAACGTTCCTGTGTTCCAAGTCTGTGTTTCCCTTCTTGTCAGAGCATGTGTTCCAAGTCTGTGTTCCCCTCTCCCATGAGAACATGAGTTCTAAGTCTGTGTTCCCCCTCCCATCAGGGCATGCGTTTCAAGTCTGTGTTTCCTCTCCCCCATCAGAGCATGAGTTTCAAGTCTGTGTTTCCTCCCTCCCATCAGAGCATGCGTGTCAAGTCTGTGTTCCCCTCTCCTGTCAGAGTATGCGTTCCAAGCATGTGTTCCCCCTCTCCCGTCGCAGCGCCGTTGGTCCGTGTCCGCGGTATGTGTTCCGCATTGTCGGCTGGCCGGCACACCGGTCAGACGGACTCCTTCCGCTGCTCCGCGCCCCGAGCGTCCCCGCTGTCCGTATTCTCTCCCCCGACCACGGGCCGTCCGCCATCTCTGTCCGACGGTCGGCGTGCGGCCGCACCACCGCCGGACTGACGCCGCGCCCTCTCCGCTCCCCCAGGCTGCACAGGCAGCCCCAGCACCTGCTGAACTTCCTGTTCGCTGAGCTGGGTACGTCAGGCTCGGTGGACGGCACTAACCAGCTCATCATCAAGGGCCGCTTCCAGCAGAAGCAGATCGAGACCGTGCTGCGGCGCTACATCCGGGTAGGTGTGCTGCGGGGCCGTGTGTGACCGGCGGCGGGTGCCCTGTCGACTGGCTCCTCGGCCGCGCTGCGAGGTGCTGCTGGTGCTCTGCAGCTTCGTACGGGCTGTGTTACGGCGCGTAATGTATGATATTGTGGTTGAGATAAAGGGACGTGCGCCAGCTTTAGCCAAGCGGGATGTACGTTTGTTTTTTTTTGGGGGGGGGGGGTCGTTTGGGCTGCTGCGCATTCGTAGGTCTGTGTGTTGACATGTGGTAACATGAGCACGCGAGCTGCCAAATCGCACGCTGGCCTCTGACCTCTACGGCATTCAAAGCACGTGGATCGTCACTTCCGGTGTAACAGCGAGTTCGTCGTCCCTCCCTCTAGCGTTGATTTCTCTGTGTGGCTCTCATCAGCCAGCACCGTGCAGTCCGCTGCCGTCGGGACGGCCCGGCGTCCGGTCATGACCCGGCGACCGCCGCCGTATTTGGTCCTCCGGGCGTGTGCGCCGCGTCCCTGCCGGCGGCTGACCGGTGGCTCGCCCTGCGCCGACCCCGGGCTGGCCCCGCCCCGACCCGCGCTGACCCCGCCCCGACCCGCGCTGACCCGTCTGACCCGGCGCCCCGGGCTGTTTTCGCCCTGACTCGCGCTCACCCCGGGCTGGCCCCGCCCCGACCCGCGCTGACCCGTCTGACCCGGCGCCGGCAGGAGTACGTGACGTGTCACACCTGTCGCTCGCCCGACACCATCCTGCAGAAGGACACGCGCCTGTTCTTCCTGCAGTGCGAGTCGTGCGGCTCTCGCTGTACGGTGGCCTCCATCAAGTCCGGATTCCAGGTCAGTGAGCGGCGCCTGGCGCGGCGCGGACCGGCTGGCGGGCAGATCCGGTCTGACCTCGGCTCGGTCGGGCCCGGTCCGGTCCGACCCGGCTCGGTCCGGCCCGGTCCGGTCCGGTCCGGTCCGGTCCGGCGGGTTGACCTGGGGTCATGTCTGGGTCGGCACGTTTAGACTGAAGAGTTGAACAAGCCGGCTCTGCTTGTTACGCTCTGATAGTTGCTTAATTAGCTCCAATGGCGTCACGTCGGTCTGGTCGGCTCGTGATGGACGTGGTGTCCGTCGTCGTACGCCAATCTTTGTCGCGAAGGCAGTTATTGTGTCCGTCAAAAGATGGACACCGCCCAACCTGTCCGTTCTGCCTTACTTTTGGATGTGTTATCCGTCTCCGTTCCGTGAGATGTTTGGGTCCTTCGACCGTCTTGTTCTTCACGGTCCACGAGGGAGGAGGAGGGGGGTCGCGCCAGCTTTGGGAGTGCCTCCTCCCCTCCCCCCCCCCCCCCCAATAGCGACACCCCTCGCTCGCGGCGCGCCGCTGAGTGCAAGGCTGGAGGCGAGAACGCTGACAGAGCTGTCCGGCGGTGGTTGTTCGCACGCGCCCGGCTATCTGCCGGAGGCTGTGAATGGGTTTACGTGTTGGGTGGGTGAAAGTTGCCGTGGCCTGGTGTGTCGTGCTCACGAATGTAAGGGAGGAAGTGTGGACAGGGATGTGGTCGGGGATTTTTTTCGGGCTGGCTAGGGAGCATCGACTACCTTAAGCTGAAGCTCTTCCTATAAAGCAGTGCGGTATCATATATGTGTGCTGGGTGTGTCATTGCAAATTTACGACGCACTCAGGTGCTGAGGCCATACGGCGTTGCCTGCCTCGCATCCTGACAGAAAGGGCTGGTACTGCGGGGAATCGAACCCCCGTACCTCTGGTTTCCCAGACGCGCAGTGGTTAACGCGGCACACGTATATGCTATTCGCATATATTCATGCTATTCATTTTATGTTTTTTACATCACTTAGTGACCAATTTTGTGAAAACAGGCCTCTGCGCGCCTTCCGTGACCACGAATCCGCTGTTTGGCCGCGGCCTGACGCCGCCTCTGTTCACAGGCCGTCACCGGCAAGCGTTCGGTGCTGCGCGCCAAGGCAAGCTGAAGATGTGTCCGCTCTCCGGGCGGACCACGCTCCACGCCGCGGGGTCCGGTCAGCCCGGCCGCCAGCCGGCGCCCGCGCGACGGCGCTGGCCCGGCCGGCGCGCCGGCGGCGCCGGGCGCATCTAGGGTGCTTGTGTCTATTTTGAATTTGCACGTAAACTGTGCGCGCTGGAGCGGCGGCGGCGGCGGCGGCGGCGTCCGCGCGCTGTGAGGCGCCGCCGGCCCGAATAAAGCCGGTGCCGGTGCGGAGCTCGTGGCGTGTTGATGGGGCGGAGATGGAGGCGTGTGAAGGAGAGCTGAGCGGCTGCGGCGATGGCAGGCTGAAGGGCAGGAGCTCTCGGATTGCGGGGATCAGGGCATCGTGCGGGATGGTAGATGAAATGTGACCCCAGGCCCAAGTAACGCTCGTCTGTTTGCTGTGTGAGACTTGTAGGCTGGTAGATGAGCGGAGGTCAAGAGATGGGGGCATGAGCTTTCGACGTTTGCCACTATCAGATGAGGGCGGGTGACAGCAGGGAAGGAGAGAACGGAGGAAAGTGAAGCGACACATCAACCCTCTGGCCACCTGTACCGGCCTTCAAGTCTCGCAACAGCAAACGGGTCACGGTAATGGGGCCTCACGGCACTGATCTGTCATCGAGACCGGAGGTCGCCCGTGGAGTGACTCGGGGAGCCTGACCCGGCATAGGGAGACTGAACCGGTGTGGTGCTGGTCCGGACCTTCCGTTGGGGCACGCCGAATTGGGCCGAGCCCTTCACGCCTCGGCTGGGCCTGGCCCGAGCGCCGACTGGCAACTCCCGCCTTGGTTCTGGTTGACCAGCTGGCTACGTCTGTACGTGGAAAGAGCGGAACGTCGCTGCAGGAGCTATTGATCCTAGAAGAGTTATCAGTCGCATCCTTCAAACGGCCCAGTGGCCCAGTTTATTAATAACCGAGCATAACAAATGGTCGTCTTGCAGCCCATCCGTCACCTTTTCCAACAAATACAGCAGCCGGCGCCTCAGCGTGGTCCCCGACCGCGGCCGGCGTGCTACGCCTCGTCCTCGGGTGCCGCCGCTTAGAAAACGCGCAGATCGGGCCGCGAGATGGCGAGCGAGTCGCAGTCGACGGGCTGGTTGAAGCCGGCTGCGGAGCGGAAGGCGAGCGGGTGCACGTGGTTGAAGTTGCCGCCCGAGTCGCGGCCCAGCGTGTCGCAGAGGAGTCCGGCCCAGCTGCTCTTGCGGATCTCGGCGAGCTGCCGCGCTGTGAAGCTGTGCCGGAAGCCGCCATTGTCGTAGAAGAAGCGGTCGCCGTAGCGGACGTCGAAGAAGCCCTGGGCGATCAGGCACCGGAAGGTAGGGCCGACCACGGCGTCTTTGGCGGGTATTTCGCCCAGTCCGCCCACGAACAGATCCACATCGTGGGGATGGTCGTACACTTCACGCAGCCGTTCGAGCGCAAACGGGAACATGACCTTGTTGAGGTCACCCCAGTGCTGGACGTCGGCGCCCGTGCAGGCGGTCAGGGCGCTGACGTAGGATGGCGCGCCATGGTCGCGGCCGCGCTGGATGTTGAGCGTGATGAGGTCGAGTCCGTGCGGTCCTCCGGCGTTGAAGAGGTTGCCGTGCACCGCCGGCACAATGCTCATGTCGACCGCGTCTGACGGGCTGGCGACCAGCATGCGTGCATAGTCCATCAGGCCGCTGCTCACCGACGACGGCTCGAAGAAGGTGCTGGTCAGGTTGATGCTGCGAACCCGGCCGCGGGCGTCGAGCAGCTCGTACGAATCGAGGACCATCGAGTGGCCGAAGCGGAAAGCGGCCGATGCAAACTCGACAGTGGCGCGCGCGTCGATGTCGGCGTTGTACAACGACGAGAAGCCCCTCTCGAGCGGCAGCAGGCCGTGGGCGCGCGCGAACTCATGCCCCACCACCAGTGGCAGCCACTCGTTGTACACCATGTGCTGCCACTGGCCCGTGAGCACGCGGCGCGCCTCGGAGAACAGCTGCTCGTCGCCCCAGTTGGGGTGGTTGCGGCGCAGCGCGCGCGCCACGTTGTTGTGCGCGCGCATGAACACAGTGTGGACGACGGTCAGACTGCCCTGTTCGTTGGCTCGCTCATCGCCCGCGCGGAAGCACACGGTGCCGCGGCACCGGCCGTTCGGCGGCTCGCCCTTGCGCGACTGGCGCCGGCCAGCGTCGCCTGGCGGCCGGAACGGTTCCGTGCCGCGCGCGGGCAGCAGGCCACCCTTCCCAGAGCGCAACAGGCCGCGCCGGAACAAGCGCAGCTCCGCCAGCTGCTCTTCCCGGCTGCCGTACACGTTCGACGCGTCCAGGTAGTCGGTGAGTGCGTTGAGCTGCGTGGCGGGCCGCGCGTGGCAGTCGGGTTCGGGCGCCGGCAGCGAGCGGACGACGCTCATGCAGCGCTGCCCGAAGCGGCTGTAGAAGGGGTCGGACTCGGAGATCCGCACCGGTATGCAGAGCGGGTGGCGCGGCTCGCTCGGGAACTCCTGGCCGTTGCGCTTGCAGCATTCGATGCCGTCGCCCGACTCCAGCCGAAACACGGGCGCTTGCGTCAGGTCGTGGTCGATGAACTGGCCCCACTGCATCAGCGAGGCGGTGAAGCCGGACGCCGCCACCGACATCGAGTCCATGGTGCGCTGGCTGATGAGGCGCGGGTTGGGCAGCGTGCCGCCGCGCTTCGCCTTCGAGCGCGGCTCGAACAAGCCGTCGTCGAACGTGTTGGGCAGCAGCCGGCGGAAACCAGTCAGCGACCGGCCGAGCGTCGGCCGGCGCAGGTTGTTGCACTCGCCCGACACGGTGCGGAAGACGGCGTTGCGGTCGCACACGGGCTCCTTCTGCACGGAGCAGCCGGGCAGCGCCTTCTCCGATAGCTGGCGAGCGTTACGCTTTGTGCCGGCGACACGACGGCGTCGCGCGCTAGTCGTCTGCAGCGCCTGCAACACCTGCAGCGCCTGATGTCCCAGCCTCTGCGCCCGGTTGCTGGACGCCGAGTTCCACGCACTGAGCTGCGACGGGCTGTACGACTCCGGCGAGTCTCGGTTGGACTGCGGTCGCTTGCTGAGCCGCAGCAGCCGCGCAAAAGCGCTGGCGTGCGCCGACTTCGCGCGCCTCCTGGCGGTCGCCGCGGCCGGCCGCGGCTGGCGCGAGGTGCTGCGGCCGCGGCGTTGGCGCGGGCTGTCCAGGCGCAGCGCGCGCAGCGTCTCGATCGACTGCAGCGCCGACAGGCCGAGCTGCAGCGCCTGCTCCGACGACAGCGAGTTCCAGCTGCTGAGCTGGCCGGGACTGTTGGGCGCCGGTGCGTCACCGCTCGCCACGATCAGTTTGTTGAGCTGCAGCAGGCGGCGCAGCGCGCTGGCGCCGGCCTCAGCCGCCAGCGTGCGGTTGCCGGCCGGCAGGCGCAGCTCCTCGCTGCCGACGCGACGCGCGACGTCCAGCGGCTGGCGTCGGAGCAGGCGCTGCTGGCGGCCGCTGTCCAGCCGGCAGCGCACGCCCGGCGAGTTGTCCGGCAGCCGACACCAGCCCTCGGAGGGCCGGCCGCGCAGCCTCTTAGCCGGCAGGCATTGCGTAGCCGGCCGGCACGGCGCCTCGCAACAGCGGCCCGGCGCGCCGTTCGGCAGCGTGCACGCCTCAGCCCGCCTGGAGGGCGGCTCGCAGAAGGCGGCCGGCTGGCAGAGGCACTGCGCCGCCACATCGGCCGGCCTCGGCCATGGTGCGCACAGCAGCACGGTCTGCGAACGGCGGCGATCGCGTCATTGGCGGGCGTGGCGCGTCCGGACGGGTGAGACAGCGGCGGAGCTGGGGGGGGGGGGGGGAGGGGCGGCGCGGGCGTGATTGCAGAGCGGCAGGAAAAGGCGAGGAAAACCGGGCTCTCGGACTCGGCCTAGGTGGCCTCACCGTCACTATCTTGTTTTCGGGGTTAGAAAAAGGAAAGCGGCATTGGTGGCGAGGTGAAAGCGGATAAGCTCCTTCGCGACAGCCTGGCTCGACTGGTAACAGCTGCGGATGAAAGTTGGAAACATTTTCGTCGATGCACAGTGTCCTGGAAATGAAAGGATTTACTCGAATGTGAGGGACGATAGTTCTAACACTCAGGTACCCTGCCTTTCACGATACAAAAGTTAGCTTCCCACCTCTGTTGAGACCGGATGCACAGGCGCGGGAAGAGGGTCTTACCACATCCTAGCTATGTCATCCCTTACTAGCATTAATAGTTGCAGCTCATGGATGCTTCAAAAGGCAGGGGACACGGGACGGACGCAGCGCAGCAGAGGTACGGTCCCTGACGCCTGGACCTCCTCGTGATTTGTTTAGGCCTTTATTGCAGAAATTTATCAGCACCAGGCATAGCCGCTTTGTAATGGTGCTGAAAAGCTATTCCTTTTGAAAACATCCGTGTTCAACATGCTTTGTATGTTCCTTCATTAGCTCTCGTATTCGGCCGCTTGGATCGTGCTACTGCATCCAATAACGCATCGCTAAAAAGCTCACGCCTGCTAGGAGCGTAATCAAACCACCCTGTTTCTAGGTCGGTTACATGTTCACGTGGCCACTGCCCGAGCGGTAATGGGATTTGCTAATTCCAACAGGGAACGCGGCAGTGACAATATTAGAGCCCCATTATCGTCGAGCGCATCATCGAGCCGGTTGCGCCATTAAAATCTGCAATAACCTGTATGTACTGGTGTCTTCCCGCAGAGATGGAAGCAGGAAACCATCATGGCAATTTCCAAAAAAAAGGATACAAAAGGGAGCCATCACATTACGGACCGTTTCGTAGCTCCTTGTCGCCAGGAAGATGCGAGAAGGTGTCAAGTTCAATCCTATATGTATATCGAAGCCTGAGCTTACTAGGAGCCCATGACATATTCGATGAATCCTGCCGCTAGCGGCGGATTCAGGCGGGGGAGGGCAGGGGGTCATGGCTCCCTTGAGCCCTGAAGGGGTCCATAGGTTCCAAAGGGGCTCAAAGCTGGCCGAATAGACGCCTTTTTACACAAAACGCGACAAAATTTAACGTCTTTGGGCTTCCAGGCGATCGAGAACAATAGCGAGCGAAAGTGAAGCGCCCACGAGTTAACAATCCATTTGCTGTTTTGGAGGGACCTATATGCCCACTTGCAGGGTCAATCTGATGGCCAAGGGGCCTTTCACGCCGCACCTATTAGCCCGGAGGGCACTGCGCTGTTGCTGGGGCCCCTCCTGCTACCGTGCCGGGGCGCTCTTGTCAATCAGGGGCCTTATTCCCATTCCAATAGAAATCTTCCTTTTCAATCTTCCCATTCGTCTGGAAGGCTCTGTAAGCTATAGCTGGGGGCCCCATATGTTGGCCTGCTGGGATATTCTCGGTTGCTCAGGGGCCCTTCGTGTTGGTCTCGGTTAACCTACTGATACATTCGCGATATGTTCATGGGCCCTCTTAATTGGTCTAGGGCCCTCATAATTATCTGCCACATGCTTAGGGCTTACGCTCTTGTCGGGAGCCCATCTGTTGGCCTGCTTGTCACACTTCGTCATTCGACACTTTCCAAATTGGGTTTTTGGCGCTTTCTATTTAAAAAAGTAGCCTGCGCTCTTGGCTTTTGTCGGGGGCGCTATATGTTAACCTACTCGGGTGCACTCGATTGTTCAGGGGCCCTTCACACTGTGTCGTGGGTATTTATTATTTGAATGGAGGACCCTATGCGCTTGCCGGGTTCCCATCTGTTAACCTGTTTGGGCACTCCCGATCATTCTTGGGCCCCATGTTGTGTCTTGGGCACTTTTATTCGAATGGACGGCCCTTTGTTCTTGGTGGAGTTTCATCCATTAAGCCGTTCGGCCAGTGGTTAAGTACACGCAGAGGAAAAGTGCAGTGGTGATGTACAGTACAGAGTCCCCACTCCCCCAGTCCCCAGAGGGGAAGGGGAAGGCATAGCACCATGCCCCCTTATACCCCGAGGGGATCCATAGGCTCCGAAGGGCTCCATAACCGGCCGGACAGACGCAGTATTTGGGCAAAAAAACACAAGATTGGACGTCTTTGGGCCTACCGATCACCAATAACAGTTGCAAGCAGCAACAGTGAGGAATCCATGAGCAGACAAAGTTAGCTCTTTGCTGATTGAGAAGGTGATGATTGGGAAAAGGTTTGGGCCTCCTTATGATGTCCAGAGGCCTTACACCGCCGTCCGTGCCCCATATGTCCAATTGCCGGGTCAATCTGACCATTAAGGAGCATTCCGCGTTGCCCTTGATACCTTTGTATTTTCTCGTGAGGCTCTACGCTGCTGTTGAGACACTATTCGATGGCATGCCTGGGCACTGATCGATCAGGTTTTCCTCCACGGATTCTTCTCATTTGCCCGAAAGACTCCTTACGCTTTTTCCGGTGCCCCACACGCCAGAGCACACTCGGTTGCACAGGGGCCCTTCACGTTGGTGTTGGGCTGTTTCCACCTGTTCGGAGGGGTCTCAGGCTGTTGCTGGAGCTCATATGAGCTAAGGTTCATGCTCAGGGGCTCTGTACTTTGATCTAGGCTCTTTCCATTTTATTTTATTTGCGGAGGACCCTTCACTCCCATCAGGGCCCTTTTTTGGTAACCTGCCCATACACTCTTAATTGCACAGTGGTATCAATTCATGGTCTTGGGCAATTCGCCTTTGCTCAGAGGGTCCTGTGCTCTGGCCAGGCTCCTATATGTTAGCCTGCCGGGGTTCTCTCGATTGTTAACGGGCTCATCACGTTGGTCTTAGGTCCCTTTTGCTTGCTCTGGGGCCTTAAGCTTGTTGACGGGAGCCTCTTTGCTGGTCTCCTGTGGCACCCACGATCGCTCAGATTTCGGCCCTACTGGGCTTGGTACCTGAGCCTTAGACCAGCCGTCGGATATGCGCTGGTTGACTTTTACACGCATTTGTCGAACGTAATTGTACGTGCCGCCAACGTGGTATATGTCATTTCCCTCGGCTATTGAATCTGTGGCACAGAATTCGGTATCACGTTCTTTAATATATTTAGAATGTTAAGATGGCTTGTACTCCTTTATAACAAAGGAAAAACTCTGCATTAGTATCAGCCATCAGCTGATCACATCGACCAGCTGGTTAGCCGTAAATTGTCTAGGTGTAAAGTTCGTGCTTGATGTTGATGGTATTTAGGGGTCCATCTTTAGTTTATTTTGCCTGTTTTTTTCTGGAATGCTTAGCCTTAAAATGACATGATTTACCGTAATCTGAAGAAAATACATGAGTTCCATGTATGTGCATATGTTGTACGCCCCCAGCTTTCTAGGGCTATGCACAATAAGTTGGGTTCCCGTTCCCGTATTTACTATATATATATATATATATATATATATATATATATATATATATATATATATATATATATAGTGTGTGTGTGTGTGTGTGTGTGTGTGCGTGTGTGCGTGCGTGCGTGCGTGCGTGCGTGCGTGCGTGCGTGCGTGCGTGCGTGCGCGCGTGCGTGCGTGCGTGCGTGCGTGCGTGCGTGTGTGGGTGGGTGGGTGGGTGGGTGGGCGGGTTTGGGTATGGACGGGTGCGGGTGTGGGCGGCTGTGTGTTATATGCTTCTTATGCTCAAATCTATAGCCGGAATGCGAGGACTTTTACTGGACCCAAGCTCTAGGGGACCCACAATGTTGCGTCCCCCTTAACGCAAACCTGGATTCGCCCGTTCTTACCGCCACGTTGCACTTGTTCTGTGCACCGAATAACATGGTTTTATTTTCGGGTGTGCGAGCGGCATTCACAACTGTTAAGCTTCTCTCCGCGTGGGAGTCATGTCAGGCTGACTTCAGACGAATATCAGAAACTTGGATTTTTGGACTTGCGTGAAGTGAAAAGGTGTTTAATTTTCTCATTCACAAATATTGACCACCACTTCCATTCTGTTGAGACCTGTTCCAGCGAGACAGCCCAGAGCGCTCTAGTTTTTCACCCAAATTCATTTCTTGGTTCATCTAGTGGTTTGAGCTTTAAAGGCCAAAGAGGAAAAACGTTTAATTTTGACGCAGATACCGACGCCGGACTCCGGGAATACGGAACATTGCCAACGCGTGTTTCGTGAACGCGGCGCTGCAATGTCTGAGCAACGCCCGCGTCCTGCATGACTACATCCTACGAGACGAGTATTCCAGAGAGATCAACAAGATCACCTCCACCATGAAGGGTGCTCTCATCAGAGCGTTCGCTACGCTAATGCGAAACCTACGGTCGTGTCCGGATGGAGGTGACCGGGCATCCTTTTCGTCCATCTCAAACGGTTCTTGATGCGGCAGCGTCAGTGCAGAGACAAGCTCATCACCACTGTGGGCCTCTCCGCCACTGGTCTGGACCTGTGGCCATACTCTGCCGTACCGGGGGACTGGATTTGTGAGCTGTGTGGCGTGACCCAGCATTCTGGTGCGGCGCACTCGGGCCACTACACGGCCCGCTGCAAACACCCCCATTTGGGAGTGTGGCAATAGTACAACGACTCCAGGGTCCAGTCCACCCATAAGTACCGCGCCAAGAGCCGCGGAACGTTCATGCTGTTTTTGTTTTACCTGGCCAGTCATTGGCCTGGTGCCGAACTGAATGTCACTGCTCGAAGGAGTTGAAGAGGGCTTTCCCACGTCCAACTCCGCCAGCTAAACAACGAGACGGTTGGTTTTCATGGCAGCATGCCTTAACATTTTTGTTCTGAAAATCTGGTGGAGCAAGTCTATCATTGCCGTATTCACTTTTTAAAGCGAGTGGGTCATTCAATCAGTGGGGTTATTATTGCTGCGCGGCATCTAAAGGCATAGGCATGCCTGATAGCGGCATCTGCGTCATCAAGCTCTGATGAAAAGCAAAGAAAAACGCATTACAAAAGGCACAAATTATGCGTGTAATAAGTAGTTGATCCGGAAGTTATGTGAAGTTCATGAGTGGCAGATTGGAACCATTGTCAACTATCTCGTGAGATAACTGAACTGATCGAACCATGTGCAGTGCCCTATGGCATGGCTTAGATACCCCGACCGTTTCCAAACCCTTCAATATGTCTACAGGTGTCGAAAATTCGAGCTTTTACGAACATACGAGCAAAGTTGACATCTTTTGGCTTTTCGGTGAGCATCGAAAGCAGTGACCTCTGGAAGTCGTCAAACATAATCGATGTTGGACGGTATTCATTATGCCACATTATGCCCAGTCTGCAACACGAATCGACGTGTCGGAACTCATCCAAACCTGTTTTAATTGAATCCGTGCGTGGATCGCATCACATTCCCAAGAGCAAAAGTCAGGTGAACGACTAGGGTCGGGGTCAGGTCAGGTCCTGTGATGACTTGGAGCGAGAAAATTTAAGTGTCATGTTTACAGCCAGTGTATGGCACGGAGAGTCGAATGGTGTCATCACAAAAGTGTCATCAAATAACCAATAGGTCCGTCGTTAACCACGTATATGTCATGAAATATTCATATCACGACCTTATGCATGTTTTCTACTTGACTTCAGCACGGACCACATAGTGTGAAAGCCCTTGAAATACCTATAGGGATTTTGAAGTAGCTAGAAGTGTTTTTGATTTTTGAGGCCAGAGGGATGAGTGCTGGAGTCAACGCTGTATATAACGTATTAGGTCATAAATTGGCTATTTCGCAGCATTGTATTCGACTATAGCAAGTACCAGGCGTCATTCGAAGCCATCAGTGGCGGTATGGCGGACGCGCCTCATTATCATCTAAATGTGCCACACTTCCTCACGAGGATCATCGCTTGATGTGAGATAATTTTGATACTGGTTCTGTCATGGGATATCTAGTGCCACTTTTCGCCAAAATTGATCCCGGTGATCGTCTCATGATGGTCTCGGATATTGATGATGCCCGGTAACCTCAAGAGGTTACATATTTCAATGTCCCTCAAACGAGTGACCTACGTGAAAAGGGGTTGCTTACGTAAGTTCGTATGTTCTACTTTTGCAGCAATCTTTGGCAGCATCGAAGAGGCAGGATTTTCCAGACCATAGCCTCGCACGGAATTAAAGCGGGTATTCCGCATCTGGCGATATCGAAGCAAGCATCAGCTGTGATGAAATAAGCTTACTTGAGGCTGTTGGTATGCTTTTAAGCGGAAAAGACTGCTCTGGGCAACGCAATTTTCTACAAAGTAAATATGTTCCCCACTGTGTCGTTGTTTGATTGCGTCATCGTACCTTGTAAAACATTGATTGAGAGCCGATTGACGGTCGGTACATCTGGAAATCGTGCCCACGAACGCCAGACATGAACGACTCGACAATTATTTTTTTATTGGCGTTGATCGCCGCGTGGCGAAAGGAATGGCAGGATTTCAGCGATGTTATTATGACGTCATGGATGCCCGGGTGACCCTGAATTAGTTTCCCGAAAAAGTATGCACATCTTAATGGGCGTATAGCTCTGAAACCAGACGGGTTTAGGGTCTTAGGAAGGACAGGGTTATGAACTGCACCACAAAACCTTCAAGGTGATTGGTTCAGTTCAAGGCTCTCAATAAAAGCGGAAGGCTCCCTTCAAAGCAGACTGATTATTCTAAGAGATGGCTTATAATGTGTCATTTGTTCGCTCTACGGCATTTGGAAGGCATTTTTGGAATTCGGACAATATTCCTGATCGGATGGTGCATAACACGAATCCTCTTGTTGATGTCTACGGTCGACGGTTTTTGGCCGCCGGAGGTCAAACCAGTTCATGCGCACACCCCCATCCAGATCAGTTTGAATCCATGCAGCACCGGCGCCGGAGAAGCCGGCGACAGGTTGGGGCGGGTCTGCGCGGGTTGGGCCGGGCCGAGAGAGCAGAGATTAACTAACGCAGTAAAGCCGCGACCAGGATTTGCGGCGGATGAATGTAGTGCACGAGACGCGCTCATTTGTTCTTGCTTTTAACAAAACTTCAAGCTTTAAACTATCCTAGTGTGAAGCTCAGTGTAGGATTGGAAAACGGGGCGCTTCAACATCATGAATAGTGTGCATTACAAAAATAAGCTCTCATCAAATTCATGGCGAGGCCCCAAGTAGCGGCCAAGTGGACCGTTACTCTCCATTTGTGATGCAAACGCGGCCAGTGGCGTGCGTGGGGGTTGTGAAATGACTAAGCTACCACGGCGAAGCAGCTGCTTGCGGTCGATGATATTGACGCAACGCCATCTATCGTGGACTGGCGCGCGGAGGTGAATTATTGCGACAGTTCCATACTTTCACATGTGCAGCTGGTCGGGGTCATAGTCGTTTCGTCACAAAGCCAACAGCGTCGTGCGGATGCTCAAGCCGGCCAGCAGTCCGGTTTTGAAGAGACTGGACAGAGTCCTGCCACGTTCGAACCGGTGACAGGGATGGGAACCATGGGCATGGGCGATGGGGTGGGGGCTCGAAGGACCCACGCCCAGAACCACTCGCGAAAGCATGCGTGCTGGGGTGATGCATGAAAAAGGGAGTTCAAAAGGCGTTTTGTCATCCCACTTCTCCGCAAGTTTCTGCGTCCTTGTGTGGAGGCAGCTCCCGGAAGACAATCTCATATACGTGTCCACGTATCAGTCACAAGCGCACAATCGGTCAAGCAGCATTGCAGATGTACATGTCTCTGACGCAGACATGGCCACAATTCAATGTTGGCCGACATGTCGATGTGCGTGCCAGGCTCGACATGGTGTTTAATCATCCGGTGGAGACAGTGCTAACTACCGTGCGCCAGACCTGCCATGTGCCCATATCGGAGGCTTGCACGGGTTACAAGTGCGCTGTTGGCTTTGCACTATTCGCAGCAAGCAGAAACTGCCCTGACTTCACCCGCATGTGCGTGAAAAATCACCCAGCTCAATACCCTCGCGATACCGCTGTGATGAGAAAGTGCAGCTTCATCTCCCAAGCGATAAGGGACTGGACGGCTTGGATAACTCCGTGGTACCTACATGGAATGGGTAACTGGTTGGGCTGTGTGAAGATTTTGAGGAAATTGCGGACCTGGGTAAGAAGTTCCCGAAATGTCGGACACATAGTTTATGAAGTACTGCATAATTCTACTGAGCGCTTATACTTGTATGATAATTCGTTTTGTTTAACCCATCTTTACAAGCACGAGTAAGCCTCACTCCAAAGTTTTCTGAAAACCGTTCGTAATTTAGAATTAGGGTGCTGGAAACCAATGCAAACGGGTAGTTAACGGGTGAGTACAACTTACACGGAATGGGCAGGGGGTGGGTACGAGCACAACTCCAAAGGTGGTGGGTGAACCGGGTAAATGAATCATTGGTCGTGGAGACCTCTCCCACGCGATCTACCAAAGCATCGGCCCTCTTAACACAGCCTTCCCCGGCGCAGCCCAGCGTCAGGCCGAAGACAGGCGGGTACGTACCAGCAGGAGCAGCATGTGTCCGCGACCAGCTCGTCACTCAGCGCTCTGATGCGGCCGCAGCGGCGTCGGCCGGCGTTATCAGGTGCCGGCGCGACCGGTGCCCACCGCACGGTGACCGGTCACGGCGGCTAAGCCTCCGCTCCGGTGAGGCGGGGACGCAACGGGCACCGCCAACCGGCCAATCGCTGGCTTTGCGGCGGGTTAGCTGGCCGCAGCCGGTTAGCCGATGCCGACCGTGGTGCCGGCTTTGGCAAGCGAAGCGCCGTCCGGTCTAACGCGCTCGGTTGGAATGACGGATGGGGAGCAGTCAGCACAGCCAGCCGCCAGTCTTTTGGCTTCATTTGGTGGACGGCTTCCGGCCAGTAGTGGCAATTTCGGAGCGCTGGAATCAAGGAGAGAGCGGAAAGCGTGAGCGGAAAATGCTAAGAAAAGTTGTGGCGCAACAGCCGGGGCGAAACGTTACAACTGGACAAATTCCACTGAAAGCTGATGTGACCGCCACAGTGCCCGTCATGCCGCATGCCCGGCGGCCGAGATGAGCGGCGGCACGCCACTGTGACCGTCCGGGTCACCTCGGCTGCCGAGCGTGCCCCCGCGCAGCGAGCCATCCTCGGGACCGGCGCCGCTGCTGGCGGGGAATCCCCGCCAGCGCCGCCGTCTGGCAGCAGCTTGGGCCCAAGGTCGCACCACGCTCCCAAGGAGACGGGGTAATGACTGAAGAAAGCGGACCGACGAGCCGCCGGTGTCACTACCACGCGATGAGGTTGAGTGTGAATCCGGGTAAGAATGCTTTGGGTCAGGATCCACACAAGTGCTGCTTAGAGTGGGCGCTGATGCCAGAAATCCATTCGAGCAAAAGGTTTGTCTCCGACGAAAAAGTGCCGAGTGATTTCCGACAACCTATTAGCTTAACGATTAAAACAGTACTGGCCCTTCTGCTGTCGTGGTAAGGACACAGCGCGTAATTGGAACCCATCACACTAGTAAACTGGAAGTGGCATGGCATCGTTCATACTGAAAGCCACAGACAAATCCCTCCGTTCGCCAAGGTTCACCCTTTCTGCGCACAGGGACCGAGCCTGGAGATACCGCCCGCTATTTCAGGACGTGTCAATTACCTTGGTTATTCGCGCTGTCTGCATCCCATGTCGCCTGTACCGCCATCGGGCTGGTGCGCCACCTCCCGATACTAACCAGATGGTGTTGTGCAACGGATGATGGCCAAAAAGTCCTTCATATCTTCTGGGAAAGCTTCGATATTTAACACTCGGATAAACACTAATTTATTGCACTTTGGAGTAAATACAACACAACGCAATACCGACATTACACTGAAAACATCGTCTATTTTCTTGGCTTGAATAATATCTTGTTAACAAAGATGTGGTTTCATAAAACGAGTCCCTGCCCAACAGTTCCCTGATCTCGGCGTCTGTGATGAACTGCAGGAATGTCATTTCATTCACACATACCCAGTACATGTGTTCTTGAAATAGCAGAGACTTGACATGGCTTAAAGTTTGAACAGGTTTCAGACCAAGTCTTAGCTCCACCACAGAGTAAGCAGCATTTTGGGCCAGACGTTTCCACTGAACATTCCACTTGGGATGCCACAAGCACCAGTGAAGGCTTTGGGTATGTTAAGATCGCTGATTGCGGCAACGAATGTCGTAATGAAATTTGTAGTATAGGATGATAGTGGGTTACGTGTTTGAGTAATCCTGTGATATGCCTGCGAGCATGACACGTGGAACGTGAATTACGGTACTTTGCCCAGCTCTACGCACATTACTAAAAGAATTTGCGTGCGTTGATAGAAAAAGTTAAGTTGATGGTAATTCTCTTTGAGCGTTGTCCGAATAAACAAAAGGTCCGAATTTTGACAAATGCCAAACTGTTAAATCTGTTGATAACCAACACCCGCATTGCATTGAGCTGTATTGCCTATTAGTATATGGAATAGTACGTCGTATCAAATTGTAATATAATAACGACTCCGAACCACGACGCTCTCAGATTTTATAATATCGGAGATAAAGGACATCATTCGATATCAGTACCAACATGTGTATGCTTACGTATATATATATATATATATATATATATATATATATATATATATAAAGGGGCCCACTATGTGTGTATGCATTGGCCATGTTCGACTGTAATGGACAACTGTGACGACTGCTTAAAGTAGCGGCAGCGCTGAAGTGGTGTTTTTGCCTTCTGTTCCAATTCAGCGTGTTCCATTTAAACAGAATAACGAGGAAGCTTCAGCTACGAAATATCGTGGGACGTAGGGTTTTTGTTGACTGCGTGTGCCGACGTGCTCGATATATCCGCCGACGCGAACGACCGCGGGTCGCGGCTAACACTGGGGGAGCTGTGAACTCCAGGGGCACTGGGCATCAACAGCAAGGCACGCCCATGTAGTGCATGCCCGATAGCGCATGGCACTATTCAAACCAGCTTACTTGGCTGTGCCAGGTGCGCGAACAAATCAGTGACAGTGATATCGGAACAGCGAAGACAGATGTGCATACATACAGACAGGTGTCTCGATGCCGTGAGCGCTCTTCACGGCCCGGGGCCAGATCCAGATACCAACTTCCGTGAGATCCGAGATCCACGCCTGCGATCTCGACGCCAGCCTGTGTGCATTGCTATGACGCAAGGGAACCGTGTTTCACCAGCCCGGCCTTGCAATTAACACAGGGCTAAAATGCATAACCAAGCGCTCCGACTGAACCGCAGAAGGCACACAGGAAAGGCACCTAGGTCGCTATCACGGAAGGGCTCCAACGGCTCCGCGCCAGCTTCAGTCCATCCCGCGGTCGCTGCTGCCGACCGGCCGGCTGCGATGATCCCACGCCACGGGAGTGTCCCGAGTCTCCGAGTCTCGGGAATCCCTTCAGGAGTCGGAGCCCGGGGCGCCGGGACTCTTCACGAACAGCGGAGGCTGGTTGTTGTTGGGTTCGGGCTTGTACTTGAGCGCCGCCAACGCGGTTTTGCTGTTCTCCACGAACTCCTGCGCGCGGGAATAGTGGCTGCGTGAGTCGTTGCTTCACGTAGCAGGCTGCTGAAGAACATTTAGGCTATTTTTGGATAAGAGAGCTGTTTTGTTGGTGAGGAACGTCGGCGCGGATCGATGTGCCCGAAGGTTGTTGATGAAAAACGAGCTTCAAATTAGAGTGAGTTTGCGACACCTGTTTGCACATAATAAGAGGTTATTTGCCTGCCAGCACTGTGATCATTTTCAGGTCTGGAGACGTCGTGCGAATTAACTAGTGGGAATGTTTGTGCGGCACTCAGCTTGGTTGCTAAAAGGCGTTCTCTAACGATGTAGATAGTCAACACCACGTGGCGTTGTCCAGCGTTGTCAACATCCTGCGTTTCCCAGGCTATCTGTCGATGGCAAAAGCGAGCCGCCCGACTTTCAAGCACGTACCATAAGCCCCTTGCTCATAAAGTACGGCCTCTCGACTCCATCGTTGATGTCGCAGTCTTCGCAGAAGCAGATGAAGAGCGCGTCTATAGCCATCTGTAACGGAGACGGCGTCCCAGTGCCATGCGGCGCAGTGGACAATTCAGGGGGCCGCGCAGGCGGGCGTCGCTGCGCGGCTCCGATTAACCACGCTCAGCACCGCTCAAACTCGATCAGTCCTGGTCAGCCCACGCCTGGCCTATGTTACCCCTTTCCAAGGTTAACCGCAGCACACTGAATGATCCGAGCGGATTAAAACATCGGCGGTGGTTCTAGGTAACGTGTTGCTCAATGTGCTGCGGTGTGTCGCGCAACATGCTGGATGGCAGAGGTGTGTAACTCACGTCTTTCATTTCAGGTCAATGCCAGTTTGTAAGTGCGCTTGTGTTTGTACCAGTTTAACAAGTTTGAAGTCCCCAGCATGCGTAATGGCCTCCCCGACTGGCATCCCGCTCGGGCATCCGAGCATGCATAACGGCTTGCCCGGCTGGGATCCCGCTCGGGCATCCCCAGCACGCGTAATAGCCTCCCCGGCTGGGATCCCGCTCGGGCATCCGAGCATGCGTAACGGCGTCCCCGGCTGGGCTGGGTAGCCCGGGTATGCGACTCCCGATGAAAGGGCAACTGCCTGCCAATTTACGCCTGGGCTAAAGGCGTCCGGGCCAGGAATATTCCGGAAACGGTTCACTTTCTGCAGCCAACCCGCTGGGTGGCCTGCGCGCTCCAGTCATTCGTGACAGTATGAGCCTGTGCGAAAATTAAACCTAGACTGTATGGCAACTCCGCGCACGTGTATGCATGGTATAATGCGGACGGATATGTCATGCAGGTTAGGTGAGGATGACAAAAAGACAAGTGTAATAGATGGACAAGTGCCTGTGAAAACGGAAGGCCTCATCGGTCTTGTCTTCCTTACCTCATATATAGATATGAAGACGTACGATATGATGTAAGCAAACAGGCCTCCTATTGCGATGAGGATATAGCTATGCTTGACGTCGGGTCGACCCTGAAAGTAAAATGACTCCTTGACTCGCCGCGTACGATGCACAGACCTGTCGCAAGCGACGACATGTTCCGAGAATCCAGAGAATGTCCTCAACGACACTGCGCTCTGCGACCAAATAACAGCAACGATCGCTGACTTCTGGTGACGGTGCCTGCATCACGCAGCCTCATTGCTGTCACTCCATGCGGCCGCACCTTCATGATCTCGATGCCGATGAAGACGGTGGAGACGGTGACGGACAGCTTGCCCAGGAACAGCACGAAGGAGCCGATGCTGTTGATGGCTGCCACTCGAAGCGCGTTGCGGGCTAGGATGCCGAACGCCTGCTGCGCCGCCTTGCAGAAGTTGTAGCCGTGGATGGCTGCCGACAGTGGGCGCGCTTAGTCAGCTCAACGTTACGTTAAGATACGGAGCGCTTAAAGACGGATGGCCGGTTGTAGTGTAAGTATCCGCGACACCGGGCCTGATGAAAAATTGAAACATGGTTGCAGGGTTGGATCTTTGTATTTTTCATTGGAGGGGGGGGGGGGAGGAGCGGGAGCTAAGCCCATGAACCTTGTCCACTCTATACCCGGGGACCATACCTTTACGAATTTTGTCCACTTTACTCTGCGGTCATAAGTTGGACTTGACAAAAGAAAGGAGGTCCTTTATCTCCTGGTTTGTCGACATTATGAGCTCAAAGTTCTTACGTTGGATTAGCAAAGTCCATTTTATCAGGAGTATTTTGACAGTGCTCAATATTTCGAGATGTGCTCATCCTCAAGAGTTCATCTTTTGATTATGAGCAAAGGCAGCAGATGAACATTTGTCATTTAGCAATGTTTCTTCATAGTATACCGATTTTGCACTTGCTTTTCGTGCAAAGACAGATCATTTGTTGGAGAAGAACCAGCCGCCATCTGGCCACAGCACCTTTCTATGATAGCGGACATCTCTCGTGCCCACAAATGGTGCCGATTCGGGGCCGCTCCAGGAGGCTGAAGGAAGGCAGTGACTTGAAGTGACTGCTGGGCTTCCCCCGGAAGCACCAGCCACTGGGGTTAAAGAAGATACTGCGTTGAAGGACGTGGTGGCAATGCTCCTGGACTGTATAAATTTGATGGTCTCATTCTGCTTATAATTGAATACTACGGACAAGGGTGTACGCTGAGGGTGGGTGGGAGAAAACATGGGCCATGCTACCCACTTTCTGGAACCGCTCATGAAGCTTTGGTGGCCCCTCGTGGCATCAAAATATTGGGGTAAATGAATGCCAAAATCTTTGTTTTCAAATCACGTAGCTTTTATTTCTAGAAGGCACCAAGTTTTAGAGACACCGCAAAGGGTTCCAAATTTTCATTTTCGGGAGTCACCGAATTCCAGGGCACTACAATCTATATGGACAAAATCCTGGATCGACCCATTCGGCAATGAAGCACTGAAACTAATTTCTCCGCACTATAGCCTTCATTGTCCAGAGGCGTCCAACGCAAGAGAGCAACCCGAAGTACCGCAAGCCCTCAATATCAAGCCACAACAATGTTGTGCCTCCCACCCCAAACCAGAGCCTGGAACGGTCCCTTAGGCGAGGTGCACCAGAACGTTCATTTCGGGGCACCTTGACCTTTATTTCAAGATAATTTTTGTGCGTTTCAATGTGGCAAAATTCTTGATCGACTCGTTTTTCGACGTTTGGCGAAGTGGCACCACTTTTTTCACATTTTGGGCAGTCATAACCTGTATCTTTCAGAGATGCCTAACTCCAGGGATGCCTCAAAGGGTCCCAAAACCTTTAGATCACATAGACGACAAATTCCAGGGGAAATTGCAATACCGTGGCACTTGATTGACGAAATCCTGGATTGGCCCATTTGGTGAAAGGATACCAAAACCCCTATTTCGCGACAACAAAACATTTATCAACTTTATGCAACAAGTCCAAACGGGACATTGAAAAGGCCCTAAAACCTTCATTTAAAGGGACACCACGATTTCTTTGCTTTCTATCCTGACCAAATTCTGCAATGAGCTCCTCCGCAAAAAGGCGTCACAAAGCCTTCATCTCTGAGCATCATGAACATTATTAAAGCCCCACCCAACTCCAGGGGCAGCAAACTGGGTCCTACAACATTCGTTTTCAAGAGACAACAAATTTCAGGGGCGCCACAATCTTTGCACCTCCCTATAGGCGTAACTCGGGATCGGCCTATCCGGCGATGGGTCATCAAAACTTTTAGTTTGGGGTATACCCGATGCCTTCATTTCGGGCATCACGACATGCATTTCGAAGACTTTGGCGAGGCATCACAAATGCCTACAAGAGCTTTAATTTCACGCAGCGTCAAATTCCAGAAGGTAGCAAAAAGTGACCCATTTTTTTCTTTTCACGAGGAACCAAGGGCACCACTATTGTTGGGACAGGCACGCGTGGCCTTTCATAAGTATTAAGGTATCGATAATCCCGAGGGGGCCTTTAAGCCCCGATGAAAAGACGACCAAGCGTCCGATCAAAGGGTCTGAAAGACGACCAAGCGTCCGATCAAAGGGTCTGAAAGACGACCAAGCGTCCGATCAAAGAGTCTGAGAGATGACCAAGCGTCCGATCAAAAGTTCTGAAAGACGACTAAGCGTCCGATCAAAGGGTTTGAAAGACGACCAAGCGTCCGATCAAAAGGTCTGAAAGACGATCAAGCGTCCGATCAAAGGGTCTGAAAGACGACCAAGCGTCCGATCAAATGGTCTGAAAGACGACCAAGCGCCCGATCAAAAGGTCTGAAAGGCAGGCTGGGATGAAGAGACCTCAGTCAGTAGGCAACACGGAACACTCGGTCCCGCGCCAGTCCTGGCCCGTGACCTCTTTTCTAAGTCGAGGCAAGGCCGGGCCTGCAAATGTTGATCCAGAAGATCGTGCATTGGTCGGCTCCTCGTGCTGATCAGGATCTCACAGTGCCCAACAAGGGGTTCCCGTATGGGTAATAAGTCCAAAGTGGGCCATGGGCACACTTGCCGAGTGGGGACGGGAGCGAGACCTCGGATGTCAAAATGGTTCTCGCGTTGGTCACAAATTAGTCAGGATCCTCTTGGCAATGACAAGAGGCATGAGAAATTTTGATGTAACGGTTTTCACTCACAATGAGACAGCGAGCTGTGTCAGCCAGCCGGGGTACAGAACGAGGGCTTGCGCACTTTAAACAGGAGGCAGGGGCCGATAAGCTGCATTGGTGTCTCGGTGCCAGTTAGGCTGTGGCTCCTTGTGCCGGTAAGGGACCTTTTTACGTTAGCGAGATGTCCTTGCGTCGATCCTGTGCCAGATGCCCAGGTCAGAGCGCCTGCCTGGTCTGGGATGGGACCAGTGCATAATGCGTACGTCTGAGCCCCCCCCCCCCCGGATTGACCAGGGCATTCCGGTCCCCGTATCGCCAGAATAGCAGTTGCTAGGTACCCGTGCTGGGAAAAAAGGGCCCCTCAGCTCCTGACTAGGAAAATACACCTGTGCGATTTCGAGATAGATTTTCTGAACGGAACTGGCAGTTACAGCATGACGAGCAATCGGGATTACACAATCGCGTCATTAGTCCGTGGTGCTGTATTTGCAAAAACAATATGAAAATACGTACACGATGGTGAAAGACGTACGTCATACACACTGCGTATTGTATATAATACTTATTACAATACATATATACATATGTATATATATATATATATATATATATATTTGTACACTACTTCTACGTTTTGTGTACTACAACTATCTTATAGTTCTAATGTAAGACAATTTGACGTGCCGGGGGCGCAATAAACCTAATATCCTTGTAAGCACGTCTATTGTTTATGCATCGCTCGTGTCACAACTCTCAATAAGAATAAAGGAAACTGTCGTACCCCTTCAGGAGACTCAAAACAGCACAAGAATTGAATATTTCCGTGTCAACGACACAAAACATTTATATATTCCAGTGAGCTGGTTGCATGTTTTACTTCAAACAAGAATGTCTCGTTCATAATCCACGAATTTCAATAGTTTCGCTGCTCTCTGCTACCACCACTAACATTTTAATATTCGCGTCACGACATGTCACTCGAGTGGCATTACTAGTTACACAATGTGTGCAGGTTATTGCTTTTGTGTTTGACTATTCACTACGGAGTTCGATTCCCCACGGTGCCCGCCTTTTCCGCCAGGGCAGGAGGTAAGCGTCGTCACACAATCTCAGAAACGTCGTGAAGCCCCAATGACGCAGAAACATTCACTGTTGGTTTAGAGGCTCACAACATGCAGCTTTTTGCGGGTTTCGTTTTAGGTAAAATATTGTGTATTGTGTTTTATAAACGTTTTTCTCTACTACCAAATCGTGAGCCACTACAAATTATCTTTAATTAAAAGTTTTGATGTGGTGCTGGGGAGCGAGGTTCCACATTGTTAAGACCCAGCCAAACAAAGGGTGGCCAGCCCAATATAAGGGGACCCAGTCAAACATTGGGGGCCAGCTCGACATTGGGGGCATGCCCTTTCCCCCCCAAAAAAAAAGTTCCGCCCCTGTACGGTAGGCACACCAGGCCTGGTGAAGGAAGCTGGCACACAACGGATGGTCAACTAGAGTCAAGAACTCGCGGGAATGAGAAGGTTGATCCAGCACAGTGCCGCGGGGCCTTCAGCAAGACGCTGAGGTTTTAGGTCATCGTATCACCCAGTAGCCAACTGCGGGGAGTGCCTATTGTCTATATAGCCGCCACACGAAGAAGATCACTCACTTATCTCGACGTAGGCATTGCGGTTGAGAAACTGCAGGAACTTGGTAAAACAGTAGAGACAGCATTGACAGCAACAGCAGACTATCTTCGCTACCGGGTTGTTGCCCATCTGCGCCTGTATTTTCTTCAAAATGTAGCGGATCATCTTGACGACGGCGATGATGAACGAGCCCAAGGCAACAGAGCCCAGGTGGTAAAGAACTAGATTCTTGGTCGCCAGCAAAACTGGATTGCCGAGTTGCGACTTGTCTCTGAAATGTAGCACTTTTCGTCGAAAAAAGCAAACCCACAGGTGGTGAGTGACGTTACAGCCTGATGTTTGGCATAGACGCTCTGCTGGCTTTCAGTGCTCGCGATAACACATGTCAACCAACGTACCAATGCTATAAAAAGTACCGACGGACAGCTATCATTTGAACGTCATGGGGATCTAATGCCCACCAACATTCTGCCGTCTAAACGGACGCGACATTTCTAGCAGACATCAATTTGTTTAGGCATTGCATTGACAAATCACTTAACTGTTAACAGAGTTCCATTTAATGCGATGTACCGCAATCTGAGGTGAAAATCCATTCACAAAACATTCTCAATGTGACAATTTACTTTCGCACACAATTTGTTCTGAGAGGTTGTCCTCACCTTGTGAAGAACCATTTACTGACGGCGCCGCCGACCACCATATCCTGGCACGCGATGATAAACTGACTCACCCAGAACAGGGCAAACATGTTGTACCAGCGGAAGAACTGAAAAACAAAGGCACACCGATTAACTGACAAGCAAACACATGCTTGTTGCCAAGACGGCCAAGCGGAAACGCCTGGGTGCGGGAAGCCACTCGACCGTGGTTAAGTCTGACAGGGCTAACGCGGTAGATCGATAAGTAATTTCTACCGTCATACTAGGTCCACCACAAAGCGTACTCGCATGTCATCCACGCGCTTGCTCCATGCAGCCGGCGCGCGATGTAGCCGCCCTGCGCGGGTAGACTCACGAGCCCAGCGCCGGTTTTCCTGTACTGGACGAAGCCCGAGTGCAGGCCGGGCACCGGCGTCCCCATGGACTCGATGACCAGGGCCGTCGCCACCCAGACGCAGACGGTGATCGCCATCACTACAAACGTCTGCAGCAGACGCAGATCGGGGCGTAGGGGACGAGCGTCAGACGTTGAGTGGGCCGAGCAGAAACATGAGGGAGGACATGGGCAATGCAGGTATCGCGCAACCGGGAAGTTAGTCAGCAGTTGCAGCCACTTCTGGGACTGTGGCTCTGTTTGTGGATTTATCTACAGAAGTATTGGCACCCCGAAGTTGCGCACACATTTAAAAAATAGGCTTGAGTACAGGTTTCGGCACAATTCTGTAACAGCTGTTGTCGTGGTAGACGAAATAGGCCATCACCCGAGCAGGTCATTTGCAGTTCGAGACAAACAAGTGTATGATGATAATGTGAACTAGGTATGGGAAACTGCATATAGTAATATTATTTTCCGCGTGGCAGGATGTCCTGCACCGCCGCTAAGACTACATAACCTCGACCTTTGTCATCATTAGTCTCAAATCCACCACCTGCGTGTCTTTTCGACTTGGGAAAACACGTCATAAATTAGCACAATACAGGCGCGTCCCGGCCGGCTCACGGTGTCAAGACGTGCCGGCGTCTCGTGCTGTTCCCGACCACAAACACGCCGGAAGCAGGTGTGTGGTAGGACCCCCTCCCCCAGCCCGGCGGCCCGTGCCATGCGCCCATTGTTCGGGAGCCGACTGGCTCGGCCCGGGGGCGGCGCAGGCCGACACGGAGCGCTCGGCCCGGGGGCGGCGCAGGCCGACACAGAGCGCCCGGCCCGGGATGATGCATGACCGGTCATGGTGCCCCAGAGCACCCGGCACGGCTCCGGTTTGGATCCGGTCTGCATACAAGAGAATGTTTCACACTTACTACCAATGGCTGTAGCAGCATCAGCGGCATCGCTTGCACGGCCTTGCCGGCCTCCTTGAAGAGGGCCGTCACCAGCTTGATCCTCTTTCGCATCACTACCAGCAGGATCAGTAGCAGTAGCTGCAGCGGAAGAACGAAATTATGGGGATGAACGCCCCTAATCTATTTACGTACGAAGATCACTCAGGGTGAGCTAGATCGTCCGCTGTATCACAGCTGTGAAAACAAGGGCGTGCTCGTGATGCGATAATAAACATTAACAGCGCACGTCACTGTTTTTAAGGCAGTAGATGGTAGAAGCTACCGAAGTCAATTTAAAGTATTAAGGCCAGTGGCACTATGGGGTATCCGGCGACGGGTTGCATGACGAACGCCCATCACTAAACGGTTTACGAGGCGTGGCGTGTCCATTGATCCTCGCCCAGTGTGTCAAGGCTGGTGACCAAGGGCAAGCTGCTTGATCTGTTGCTGCCGGCCACTTAGAGTTGCTGCGGCGTTTGTCGTGATGACCGACACCGGCTGACGTTATGACGTCGACGCACTATGCCTGAGTGAAACCTGACTGACTGCAGTCGTTCACGACAGACACCTGCTCTTCCCCGGCTAGTGCGCCGTCAGACGAGACCGTGGAACTCACGGCGGTGGCGTGCGCATCACCTGTGGAGACACGCTTTCACCCGTGACACTTCGTGTCATCTTCGTGGACAAGTGTCGCAATTGTGACAACTTTCCCGTCACCAGGCTCAGGTCTGAAGTGCGGATGGCTTCACAGCACTCAGCGCCGGCAAATGACAGCGTGGTCTACAGGCCTCCAAATGGACCCGTGTCACCTGTACTGGCCAAATTGCGTGACCAACTCACGCTTGCCGTCGGCAAGGGCTTCCCGACGCATTTTCTGGGGACCTAAACCTACCTAAACCTGTGTTGATGACAAGCGAACCCGGCATCCAGCGGGAGCGGTACGTCGACCTCTTGAGTGACCTGTCTCTGATTTAGTTGGTCATGTCCACCCGCAGTTCAGAGAACTCGACATCATCGCTTCTGGACCACAGGACCACAAGTCACCCTGGTCTCCGCGACTTGACCCGCGTCGTCGCACGCGGCATCAGTGGTCACGACGTTGTCATCGCTCGAGTGACGGGTGCCCGCGTTTGGCACTCACCTCGCCCGATCATCGTGTGATCAACGAAACATCCGAAAAACACCATGTTTGTCTCGACCCACTAATAGCCGCCTGGTCTTATCTCCGTGACACGCTCTTGCATGCCGAGAAGTTGAGCGCCTGGCTGTCTGTGAGAAACGGCACGGCGAACACCACAGCGAAGGTGGTCTAGCCGTTCTTGACCTTGTGCACCTCTTGCTAACTTACCGTCGCAATCGTTGCCACCACAGCGAAGGCCAGCATACTGTTGGCGTCTCTCACTCGGAACTCTCGTATCGATTCGTGCGCGTTGTCTGCAGCCTTCTTTGCTTCAAAATATAGATACCTGGAATTCATTGAGGATGTTTCAATGATTCAAGCCGGGTAGTGATAGCGTAAGGCCTATGGACAGCGCAATCAGCGAAGAATTATTTGTGCCTGCTCATGGGTCGTTCACTTTTGCATGCAGCTGTTCTTGGCCGCCTGGAGGCCCAAAGACGTTCAATTTTGTGACACTTGGGCTAAAAACTGCATCCGTGCGGTCAGTTATGGGCCCCTTCAGACCCCATAAGTTTCTTCGGGGCCAAGGGGATGAGAATGGCCATGTGAGCCCCTCTGGATCCGCCACTGGGATGAGAATGGCCATGTGAGGGGATGAGAATGGCCATGTGAGCCCCTCTGGATCCGCCACTGGGATGAGAATGGCCATGTGAGGGGATGAGAATGGCCATGTGAGCCCCTCTGGATCCGCCACTGAGGCTCGCAAGCGATCATCACTTGGGATAGCCAGGGTCGGATCCGAAAAGTCCAAGGGCGGTTAAGGGCCCAAATCCAAAAGTAAAAACGAAATGAAAAATTGGCTGCGCTCACTTTGGCCCTGACGAGCCTGCTTTTATATATATTTTTGCAGGTAAAACTCGGTTGGGTTTTCTACAGAACCCAATAGTATGCCAATATAGCCGATGGGGGGCGGCATGGTGGGGGGCGGCATATAGCCACCATGGGGGGGCGGCATGGTGGGGGGCGGCCTATAGCCACCTGGGGGGCGGCATGGTGGGGGGCGGCATGGTGG
The DNA here is from genome assembly GCF_011947565.3 of Pollicipes pollicipes. Taxonomy (NCBI): domain Eukaryota; kingdom Metazoa; phylum Arthropoda; class Thecostraca; order Pollicipedomorpha; family Pollicipedidae; genus Pollicipes; species Pollicipes pollicipes. The sequence goes on from NW_023596545.1 coordinate 28,032,566, forward strand.
GGGGCGGCATATAGCCACCCTGGGGGGGCGGCATGGTGGGGGGCGGCATATAGCCACCTGGGGGGGGGGGCGGCCATGGTGGGGGGCGGCATATAGCCACCTGGGGGGGCGGCATGGGTGGGGGGCGGCATATAGCCACCTGGGGGGGGGGCGGCATGGTGGGGGGCGGCATGGTGGGGGGCGGCATATAGCCACCTGGGGGGCGGCATGGTGGGGGGCGGCCTATAGCCACCTGGGGGGCGGAATGATTCAGCTCACCTCCGCGCATCCGCCTCCGGGGATAATAACATGTTTTAAAGAACATAATTATCTTCATCCGCTCATCCAGTGGCATGGCCAACAAGCGGCCGTTCGATTCGCGGCCTCTGCACGGCCTTTGATGGTGCCCATGATTATACTGCTTCAGTATTTTGACCTCAAATCACCAGTCCACCGCCTCCGCGACCACCAGTTCCGTCTGCACATCATCGGCTGCGTGCCACCCCCACCTTCCGGGGATCAGACCCTGGTGACGCCCCTGTGCTCTCACCAGAGGAGGCCGGTGCCGGCCAGCGCACCGACGACCATGACGGCGATGACGACGTACACGATCATCCAGGCCAGGAAGCGCAGAGTGGCCAGCAGCACGAGAGCTAGACCTAGGGACACGCCTCAAAGGTTAGACACGCCAACCCCAGAGGTCAGGCATGCCGCCCCAAAGGTCAGATACGCCGTCTCAGAGGTCATACACACTGCCAGGTCAGCCTCAGAGGTCATACGCGCCACTCCAAAGGCCAGACACGCCACCCTAGAGGTGTGACACCAGAGGTCAGGTCAGGTCAGGTCAGCTCCAGAGGTCAGGCACGTCGCCGGGTCAGACTAAGGGGTCAGACATGTCGCCCCAGACATCAGGCACGCCGCCGGCTCGGCCTCAGAGGCAGGGCCGGATTTTTCTCGCGTCAGCGATCTGCCGGCCGCTGGCCACGACTGCTCGACGTCAGTCGAATGGACTGGCTAAGTCCGCACCGCTCCACAGGGTGTGTCCGACGCGGTCGAGGCAGGGAGTGGGACTTTGTGATGCCAGCTTGTGGGAGTGAAGGCATGCGATTCCGGACCCGCTACGCTCGGAGCGTGCTATTTGGGATTTTGCCATCGTTGAGACCGCATCGCTTGTTAAACATTATACGCCCACAGAAGCGCACCATGCCACCAATGGCTCTCCCAGCGATAGAAAAACACGAAGCCCATGCAACGTACAACATACGAGTGTGCACGACCGTGCGCGCACGTCCCGCGCGCACACACGCACGCACACGCGCATACGCATAAAACAGACACGTGCATGCATGAACGCTCACACCCTTACATGCACACACGCACGCTTGAGCTCACACCCTCACGCGCGCAGGGACGAACTCTCCTGCATGCAGCCCTTTTCTGACCTAGAGCCACGGCGCAGATGGCGAGCAGCTCCTGCCAGGCCTTTTCCAGGTCGCGCGAGAGCTCGTCGAAGAAGGAGGACGCCTCCATGGTCGCTTGCGAGCTGACGGTGGGGCCGCCAGGCGACGGCGGCGAGTAGAAGCAGTAGTTCACCACCAGCTCGCTGCGTCGCATGACGAGCGTTAGCGAGCTCTACGAACAGCCTCATGGGTCGAGGATGCATCGGCATGAAGACGGAAGAAGCGTTTGCATGTCAGATCCACACGGTATCGTGACCGGTGGCAGGCTGACAGCTGTAAGCTGCGGTTTTGTAAATTCAGCGACCCCATTGTGCAAAGTTGTTAGTTACCGTGTTGTTGATCATATTGCATAAGTTTACGAAGCACCATGGACAAACGCACAACAGGGCATATTACAACTGGAAAAAGAAACATTGCGTGAAAATTCGATTCCCTGTTAAGTTACAGTTGTTTAGTTCTACTAGGTTAGTGCAAGGTTGTGGAGTACGGACCTTCTCCCGAGCTGTTCCATCATTGACATGATCTCAGCGTGCATATCAGTGTATTTGGCAGGGAATGGATGATGTCGAGTAGGGAGACATTTACGGGGGTGCCGGTAGTGTAGTGGTTAATGCATCTGCGTTAACCAATGCGCGTCTGGGAAACCAGAAGTACGGGGTTCGATTCCCCGCGGTGCCCGCACTTCCTGCCAGGGTGAGAGGCAGGCGACGCCATGCAGCCTCAGCAGCTGAGTGCGTCGTAAAGCCCCATTGACATGGCACACAGGGAGACATTTACTGTCGCTGAGCAAGAGACAGGGCACCAGAAATGGAAGCTATCATTGTGGGATGGTTTAGCGTAGTTGCAGCATCAATAGACTCTTCTTTGCTATTTATGGGTGCGGCGTTACAATGACACAAAAGTTTCTGCACCACATATATCATTTTTCATAGCCCACCACTCCGAAGTGGTTTGAACAACCCGAAAGTGCGCGAACTGAATCACCCCGTAAACCCATGTCACGTATAAATCCCCACGACTGTTGCGGTGGTGCAGCTTATGACCGTTCACAACGTTACAAAAGCGCAGACGTTACGTAAACGCTCGTGTAAAGCGCCTTTACACGAACTGAACCGCTCACCACCCCATGTGTCGTGTTCTGGGGCTACGCCTTCTCCTGACTGAAAGGCCGCATATCAGTCGCGGGTCTCAGACATACAGCTGGCGGCACTTCAGGCTACCGTCCAGGGAGTTCGGCTACGAGAGCTCAACTGGACGGACGCTGGCCGACTTAACGGCCGACTATGAAGCTGTTCCTTCATGCGGCTGGCCGACAGTTCTTCCTTCTTGTTTACCTCTACGGGGCTGTGCTTTACTGGCCTTTTATTACTGGTGTTTGATTAGCCGTCCACCGGCATGGACACCAGGGGAGGGGGAGGGGGCGCTTGGGTCGTCCGTGCATACTGGTAGGCAGTGCACCACGCTTTCACCGTGGGGCTGGTGGGGTAGATGAGGTAAGATGCATGCTGGTGAATCGGACGATCTATGGAGAAAAGCACGCAGAGGCCAAGAAAAGGATGATTCATATGTCATCGTCAGGCTATATCAGGTGGGCAACAATCCGTAAAAGCTTGTGTCCATACAGCTCCGCTTAATTACCACGCTTTGTACACAAAACGCGTTGCTATAGGCACGGACAAAGCGGTGCAAATACTTAACGGACACAATAAAGCCTGTGTTCTGCATGAGTACCTACCCGCCCTCGCTAGGGCATTCGCTGACGCAGGTTCTGTTCATCAGGTGGAACACGTCAAGCCCGAAGTCGAGCACTGCCTGTCCTTTCTGAGCGTCCGAGATGTCGGAGTGGACCAGCACGATTCTGCAGAACGAAACCCTCATGTGTAGGCGGATGACGTTAGGCAACCTCGTGTTCGGTCCTTGACCGCATGCTGAGGACACAAGCGCTGATATGTAGAGATGACAGCGGCATAAATCAGAGAAACTGAAGGGAAATAAAGCAGCACAACGTATAGAGGACACGAAACAAATGCGGGTTACATCGGCATGGAAGCGCTACGGACGGGGAACAACAAAAAGAGACTGAGAAGAGGGAGAGAGAGAGAGATAGAGAGAGAGAGAGAGAAGAGAAGAGAGAGAGAGAGAGAGAGAGAGAGAGAGAGAGAGAGAGAGATAGGAGGGAAAGAGAGATTCAGAGAGATTCAGGCAGACACAGACGGACGACAGACAGACGGACAGATAGACAGGTGGACAGGCAGACAGGCAGATAGATAAAAGAGAGAGAGAGAGAGAGAAGAGAGAGAGGAAGAGAGAGAGAGAGAGATAGAGAGAGAGA
>NW_023596545.1:28037336-28088825 GCF_011947565.3 Pollicipes pollicipes
TGCTCTGGCCAGGCTCCTATATGTTAGCCTGCCGGGGTTCTCTCGATTGTTAACGGCTCATCACGTTGGTCTTAGGTCCCTCTTGCTTGCTCTGGGGCCTTAAGCTTGTTGACGGGAGCCTCTTTGCTGGTCTCCTGTGGCACCCACGATCGCTCAGATTTCGGCCCTACTGGGCTTGGTACCTGAGCCTTAGACCAGCCGTCGGATATGCGCCGGTTGACTTTTACACGCATTTGTCGAACGTAATTGTACGTGCCGCCAACGTGGTATACGTCATTTCCCTCGGCTATTGAATCTGTGGCACAGAATTCTGTATCACGTTCTTTAATGTGTTTAGAATGTTAAGATGGCTTGTACTCCTTTATAACAAAGGAAAAACTCTGCATTAGTATCAGCCATCAGCTGATCACATCGACCAGCTGGTTAGCCGTAACTTGTCTAGGTGTAAAGTTCGTGCTTGATGTTGATGGTATTTAGGGGTCCATCTTTAGTTTATTTTACCCGTTTTTTTCTGGAATGCTTAGCCTTAAAATGACATGATTTACCGTAATCTGAAGAAAATGCATGAGTTCCATGTATGTGCATATGTTGTACGCCCCTAGCTTTCTGGGGCTATGCACAATAAGTTGGGTTCCCGTTCCCGTATTTACTATATATATATATATATATATATATATATATATATATATATATATATATATATATATATATATATATATATATATATTTATATATATATATGTATATATATATATATATGTGTGTGTGTGTGTGTGTGTGTGTGTGTGTGTGTGTGTGTGTGTGTGGTGTGGGTGTGTGTGTGTTGTGTGTGTGTGTGTGGTGTGGTGTGTGTGTGTGTGTGTGTGTGTGTGTGTGTGTTGTGTGTGTTGTGTGTGTGTGTTGTGTGGGTGTGTGTGTGGTGTGTGTGGGTGTGTGTTGTGTGTGTGTGTGTGTGGGTGTGTGTGTGTGTGTGTGTGTGTGTGTGTGTGTGGGTGTGTGTTGTGTGTGTGGTGTGTGTGGTGTGTGTGTGTGTGGTGTGGGTGTGTGTGTGTGTGTGTGGTGTGTGTGTGTGTGTGTTGTGTGTGTGTGTGTGTGTGTGTGTGTGTGTGTGTTGTGGTGGTGTGTGTGTTTGTGTGTGTGTGTGTGTGTGTGTGTGTGTGTGTGTGTGTGTGTGTGTGTGTGTGTGTGTGTGTGTGTGGGTGTTGTGTGTGTGTGTGGGTTTGGGTACGGACGGGTGCGGGTGTGGGCGGCTGTGTGTTATATGCTTCTTGTGCTCAAATCTAATGGCCGGAATGCGAGGACTTTTACTGGACCCAAGCTCTAGGGGACCCACAATGTTGCGTCCCCCTTAACGCAAACCTGGATTCGCCCGTTCTTACCGCCACGTTGCACTTGTTCTGTGCACCGAATAACATGGTTTTATTTTCGGGTGTGCGAGCGCCACTCACAACTGTTAAGCTTCTCTCCGCGTGGGAGTCATGTCAGGCTGACTTCAGACGAATATCAGAAACTTGGATTTTTGGACTTGCGTGAAGTAAAAAAGTGTTTAATTTTCTCATTCACAAATATTGACCACCACTTCCATTCTGTTGAGACCTGTTCCAGCGAGACAGCCCAGAGCGCTCTAGTTTTTCACCCAAATTCATTTCTTGGTTCATCTAGTGGTTTGAGCTTTAAAGGCCAAAGAGGAAAAACGTTTAATTTTGACGCAGATACCGACGCCGGACTCCGGGAATACGGAACATTGCCAACGCGTGTTTCGTGAACGCGGCGCTGCAATGTCTGAGCAACGCCCGCGTCCTGCATGACTACATCCTACGAGACGAGTATTCCAGAGAGATCAACAAGATCACCTCCACCATGAAGGGTGCTCTCATCAGAGCGTTCGCTACGCTAATGCGAAACCTACGGTCGTGTCCGGATGGAGGTGACCGGGCATCCTTTTCGTCCATCTCAAACGGTTCTTGATGCGGCAGCGTCAGTGCAGAGACAAGCTCATCACCACTGTGGGCCTCTCCGCCACTGGTCTGGACCTGTGGCCATACTCTGCCGTACCGGGGGACTGGATTTGTGAGCTGTGTGGCGTGACCCAGCATTCTGGTGCGGCGCACTCGGGCCACTACACGGCCCGCTGCAAACACCCCCATTTGGGAGTGTGGCAATAGTACAACGACTCCAGGGTCCAGTCCACCCATAAGTACCGCGCCAAGAGCCGCGGAACGTTCATGCTGTTTTTGTTTTACCTGGCCAGTCATTGGCCTGGTGCCGATCTGAATGTCACTGCTCGAAGGAGTTGAAGAGGGCTTTCCCACGTCCAACTCCGCCAGCTAAACAACGAGACGGTTGGTTTTCATGGCAGCATGCCTTAACATTTTTGTTCTGAAAATCTGGTGGAGCAAGTCTAGCATTGCCGTATTCACTTTTTAAAGCGAGTGGGTCATTCAATCAGTGGGGTTATTATTGCTGCGCGGCATCTAAAGGCATAGGCATGCCTGATAGCGGCATCTGCGTCATCAAGCTCTGATGAAAAGCAAAGAAAAACGCATTACAAAAGGCACAAATTATGCGTGTAATAAGTAGTTGATCCGGAAGTTATGTGAAGTTCATGAGTGGCAGATTGGAACCATTGTCAACTATCTCGTGAGATAACTGAACTGATCGAACCATGTGCAGTGCCCTATGGCATGGCTTAGATACCCCGACCGTTTCCAAACCCTTCAATATGTCTACAGGTGTCGAAAATTCGAGCTTTTACGAACATACGAGCAAAGTTGACATCTTTTGGCTTTTCGGTGAGCATCGAAAGCAGTGACCTCTGGAAGTCGTCAAACATAATCGATGTTGGACGGTATTCATTATGCCACATTATGCCCAGTCTGCAACACGAATCGACGTGCGGAACTCATCCAAACCTGTTTTAATTGAAATCCGTGCGTGGATCGCATCACATTCCCAAGAGTAAAAGTCAGGTGAACGACTAGGTCGGGGTCAGGTCAGGTCCTGTGATGACTTGGAGCGAGAAAATTTAAGTGTCATGTTACAGCCAGTGTATGTGCACGGAGAGTCGAATGGTGTCATCACAAAAGTGTCATCGAAATAACCAATAGGTCCGTCGTTAACCACGTATATGTCATGAAATATTCATATATCACGACCTTATGGCATGTTTTCTACTTGACTCAGCACGGACCTACATAGTGTGAAAGCCCTTGAAATACCTATAGGGCTTTTGAAGTAGCTAGAAGTGTTTTTGATTTTTGGAGCCAGAGGGATGAGTGCTGGAGTCAACTCTGGTATATAACGTATTAGGTCATAAATTGGCTATTTCGCAGCCTTGTAATTCGACTATAGCAAGTACCAGGCGTCATTCTTCGAAGCCATCGTGGCGGTATGGCGGACGCGCTCATTATGATCGAAATGTGCCACACTTCCTCACGAGGATCATCGCTTGATGTGAGATATTTTGATACTGGTTCTGTCATGGGATATCTAGTGCCCTACTTTTCGCCAAAATTGATCCCGGTGAATCGTCTCATGATGTCTCGGATATTGATGATGCCCGGTAACCTCAAGAGTTACATATTTCAATGTCCCTAAACGAGTGAACATACGTGAAAAGGGGTTGCTTACGTAAGTTCGTATGTTTCTACTTTTGGCAGCAATCTTTGCAGCATCGAAGAGTGCAGGATTTTCCAGAGCCATAGCCTCGTACGGAATTAAGCGGGTATTCCGCATCTGGCTATATCGAAGTAAGCATCAGCTGTGATGAAATAAGCTTACTTGAGGCTGTTGTATGCTTTTAAGCGGAAAAGACTGCTCTGGGCAACGCAATTTTCTACAAAGTAAATATGTTCCCCACTGTGTCGTTGTTGATTGCGTCATCGTACCTTGTAAAACATTGATTGAGGCCGATTGACGGTCGGTACATCTGGAAATCGTGCCACGAACGCCAGACATGAACGACTCGACAATTATTTTTTTTATTGGCGTTGATTCGCCACGTTGGCGAAAGGATGGCAGGATTTTCAGCGATGTTATTATGACGTCATGGTGCTCGGGTGACCCTGAATTAGTTTCCCGAAAAAGTATGCACATCTTAATGGGCGTATAGCTCTGAAACCAGACGGGTTTAGGTCTTAGGAAGGACAGGGTTATGAACTGCACCACAAAACCTTCAAGGTGATTAGTTCAGTTCAAGGCTCTCAATAAAAGCGGAAGGCTCCCTTCAAAGCAGACTGATTATTCTAAGAGATGGCTTATAATGTGTCATTTGTTCGCTCTACTACGGCATTTGGAAGGCATTTTGGAATTCGGACAATATTCCTGATCGGATGGTGCATAACACGAATCCTCTTGTTGATGTCTACGGTCAACGGTTTTTTGGCCGCCGGAGGTCAAACCAGTTCATGCGCACACCCCCATCCAGATCAGTTTGAATCCATGCAGCACCGGCGCCGGAGAAGCCGGCGACAGGGTTGGGGCGGGTCTGCGCGGGTTTGGGCCGGGCCGAGAGAGCAGATATTAACTAACGCAGTAAAGCCGCGACCAGGATTTGCGGCGGATGAATGTAGTGCACGAGACGCGCCTCATTTGTTCTTGCTTTTAACAAAACTTCAAGCTTTAAACTATCTAGTGTGAAGCTCAGTGTAGGATTGGAAAACGGGGCGCTTCAACATCATGAATAGTGTGCATTACAAAATAAGCTCTCATCAAATTCATGGCGGGGCCCCAAGTAGCGGCCAAGTGGACCGTTACTCTCCATTTGTGATGCAAACGGCGGCCAGTGGCGTGCGTGGGGCTTGTGAAATGACTAAGCTACCACGGCGAAGCAGCTGCTTGCGGTCGATGATATTGACGCAACGCCATCTATCGTGGACTAGCGCGCCGGAGGTGAATTATTGCGACAGTTCCATACTTTCACATGTGCAGCTGGTCGGGGTCATAGTCGTTTCGTCACAAAGCCAACAGCGTCGTGCGGATGCTCAAGCCGGCCAGCAGTCCGGTTTTGAAGAGACTGGACAGAGTCCTGCCACGTTCGAACCGGTGACAGGGGTGGGAACCATGGGCATGGGCGATGGGGTGGGGGCTCGAAGGACCCACGCCCAGAACCACTCGCGAAAGCATGCGTGCTGGGGTGATGCATGAAAAAGGGAGTTCAAAAGGCGTTTTGTCATCCCACTTCTCCGCAAGTTTCTGCGTCCCTGTGTGGAGGCAGCTCCCGGAAGACAATCTCATATACGTGTCCACGTATCAGTCACAAGCGCACAATCGGTCAAGCAGCATTGCAGATGTACATGTCTCTGACGCAGACATGGCCACAATTCAATGTTGGCCGACATGTCGATGTGCGTGCCAGGCTCGACATGGTGTTTAATCATCCGGTGGAGACAGTGCTAACTACCGTGCACCAGACCTGCCATGTGCCCATATCGGAGGCTTGCACGGGTTACAAGTGCGCTGTTGGCTTTGCACTATTCGCAGCAAGCAGAAACTGCCCTGACTTCACCCGCATGTGCGTGAAAAATCACCCAGCTCAATACCCTCGCGACACCGCTGTGATGAGAAAGTGCAGCTTCATCTCCCAAGCGATAAGGGACTGGACGGCTTGGATAACTCCGTGGTACCTATATGGAATGGGTAACTGGTTGGGCTGTGTGAAGATTTTGAGGAAATTGCGGACCTGGGTAAGAAGTTCCCGAAATGTCGGACACATAGCTTATGAAGTACTGCATAATTCTACTGAGCGCTTATACTTGTATGATAATTCGTTTTGTTTAACCCATCTTTACAAGCACGAGTAAGCCTCACTCCAAAGTTTTCTGAAACCCGTTCGTAATTTAGAATTAGGGTGCTGGAAACCAATGCAAACGGGTAGTTAACGGGTGAGTACAACTTACACGGAATGGGCAGGGGGTGGGTACGAGCACAACTCCAAAGGTGGTGGGTGAACCGGGTAAATGAATCATTGGTCGTGGAGACCTCTCCCACGCGATCTACCAAAGCATCGGCCCTCTTAACACAGCCTTCCCCGGCGCAGCCCAGCGTCAGGCCGAAGACAGGCGGGTACGTACCAGCAGGAGCAGCATGTGTCCGCGACCAGCTCGTCACTCAGCGCTCTGATGCGGCCGCAGCGGCGTCGGCCGGCGTTATCAGGTGCCGGCGCGACCGGTGCCCACCGCACGGTGACCGGTCACGGCGGCTAAGCCTCCGCTCCGGTGAGGCGGGGACGCAACGGGCACCGCCAACCGGCCAATCGCTGGCTTTGCGGCGGGTTAGCTGGCCGCAGCCGGTTAGCCGATGCCGACCGTGGTGCCGGCTTTGGCAAGCGAAGCGCCGTCCGGTCTAACGCGCTCGGTTGGAATGACGGATGGGGAGCAGTCAGCACAGCCAGCCGCCAGTCTTTTGGCTTCATTTGGTGGACGGCTTCCGGCCAGTAGTGGCAATTTCGGAGCGCTGGAATCAAGGAGAGAGCGGAAAGCGTGAGCGGAAAATGCTAAGAAAAGTTGTGGCGCAACAGCCGGGGCGAAACGTTACAACTGGACAAATTCCACTGAAAGCTGATGTGACCGTCACAGTGCCCGTCATGCCGCATGCCCGGCGGCCGAGATGAGCGGCGGCACGCCACTGCGACCGTCCGGGTCACCTCGGCTGCCGAGCGTGCCCCCGCGCAGCGAGCCATCCTCGGGACCGGCGCCGCTGCTGGCGGGGAATCCCCGCCAGCGCCGCCGTCTGGCAGCAGCTTGGGCCCAAGGTCGCACCACGCTCCCAAGGAGACGGGGTCATGACTGAAGAAAGCGGACCGACGAGCCGCCGGTGTCACTACCACGCGATGAGGTTGAGTGTGAATCCGGGTAAGAATGTTTTGGGTCAGGATCCACACAAGTGCTGCTTAGAGTGGGCGCTGATGCCAGAAATCCATTCGAGCAAGAGGTTTGTCTCCGACGAAAAAGTGCCGAGTGATTTCCGACAACCTATTAGCTTAACGATTAAAACAGTACTGGCCCTTCTGCTGTCGTGGTAAGGACACAGCGCGTAATTGGAACCCATCACACTAGTAAACTGGAAGTGGCATGGCATCGTTCATACTGAAAGCCACAGACAAATCCCTCCGTTCGCCAAGGTTCACCCTTTCTGCGCACAGGGACCGAGCCTGGAGATACCGCCCGCTATTTCAGGACGTGTCAATTACCTTGGTTATTCGCGCTGTCTGCATCCCATGTCGCCTGTACCGCCATCGGGCTGGTGCGCCACCTCCCGATACTAACCAGATGGTGTTGTGCAACGGATGATGGCCAAAAAGTCCTTCATATCTTCTGGGAAAGCTTCGATATTTAACACTCGGATAAACACTAATTTATTGCTCTTTGGAGTAAATACAACACAACGCAATACCGACATTACACTGAAAACATCGTCTATTTTCTTGGCTTGAATAATATCTTGTTAACAAAGATGTGGTTTCATAAAACGAGTCCCTGCCCAACAGTTCCCTGATCTCGGCGTCTGTGATGAACTGCAGGAATGTCATTTCATTCACACATACCCAGTACATGTGTTCTTGAAATAGCAGAGACTTGACATGGCTTAAAGTTTGAACAGGTTTCAGACCAAGTCTTAGCTCCACCACAGAGTAAGCAGCATTTTGGGCCAGACGTTTCCACTGAACATTCCACTTGGGATGCCACAAGCACCAGTGAAGGCTTTGGGTATGTTAAGATCGCTGATTGCGGCAACGAATGTCGTAATGAAATTTGTAGTATAGGATGATAGTGGGTTACGTGTTTGAGTAATCCTGTGATATGCCTGCGAGCATGACACGTGGAACGTGTTTTACGATACTTTGTCCAGCTCTACGCACATTACTAAAAGAATTTGCGTGCGTTGATAGAAAAAGTTAAGTTGATGGCAATTCTCTTTGAGCGTTGTCCGAATAAACAAAAGGTCCGAATTTTGACAAATACCAAACTTTTAAATCTGTTGATAACCAACACCAGCATTGCATTGAGCTGTATTGCCTATTAGTATATGGAATAGTACGTCGTATCAAATTGTAATATAATAATGACTCCGAACCACGACGCTCTCAGATTTTATAATTTCGGAGATAAAGGACATCATTCGATATCAATACCAACATGTGCATGCTTACGTATATATATATATATATATATATATATATATATATATATATAAAGGGGCCCACTATGTGTGTATGCATCGGCCATGTTCGACTGTAATGGACAACTGTGACGACTGCTTAAAGTAGCGGCAGCGCTGAAGTGGTGTTTTTGCCTTCTGTTCCAATTCAGCGTGTTCCATTTAAACAGAATAACGAGGAAGCTTCAGCTACGAAATATCGTGGGACGTAGGGTTTTTGTTGACTGCGTGTGCCGACGTGCTCGATATATCCGCCGACGCGAACGACCGCGGGTCGCGGCTAACACTGGGGGAGCTGTGAGCTCCAGGGGCACTGGGCATCAACAGCAAGGCACGCCCATATAGTGCATGCCCGATAGCGCATGACACTATTCAAACCAGCTTACTTGGCTGTGCCAGGTGCGCGAACAAATCAGTGACAGTGATATCGGAACGGCGAAGACAGATGTGCATACATACAGACAGGTGTCTCGATGCCGTGAGCGCTCTTCACGGCCCGGGGCCAGATCCAGATACCAACGGCTTCCGTGAGATCCGAGATCCACGCCTGCGATCTCGACGCCAGCCTGTGTGCATTGCTATGACGCAAGGGAACCGTGTTTCACCAGCCCGGCCTTGCAATTAACACAGGGCTAAAATGCATAACTAAGCGCTCCGACTGAACCGCAGAAGGCACACAGGAAAGGCACCTAGGTCGCTATCACGGAAGGGCTCCAACGGCTCCGCGCCAGCTTCAGTCCATCCCCCGGTCGCTGCCGCCGACCGGCCGGCTGCGATGATCCCACGCCACGGGAGTGTCCCGAGTCTCCGAGTCTCGGGAATCCCTTCAGGAGTCGGAGCCCGGGGCGCCGGGACTCTTCACGAACAGCGGAGGCTGGTTGTTGTTGGGTTCGGGCTTGTACTTGAGCGCCGCCAACGCGGTTTTGCTGTTCTCCACGAACTCCTGCGCGCGGGAATAGTGGCTGCGTGAGTCGTTGCTTCACGTAGCAGGCTGCTGAAGAACATTTAGGCTATTTTCGGATAAGAGAGCTGTTTTGTTGGTGAGGAACGTCGGCGCGGATCGATGTGCCCGATGGTTGTTGATGAAAAACGAGCTTCAAATTAGAGTGAGTTTGCGACACCTGTTTGCACATAATAAGAGGTTATTTGCCTGCCAGCACTGTGAACATTTTCAGGTCTGGAGACGTCGTGCGAATTAACTAGTGGGAATGTTTGTGCGGCACTCAGCTTGGTTGCTAAAAGGCGTTCTCTAACGATGTAGATAGTCAACACCACGTGGCGTTGTCCAGCGTTGTCAACACCCTGCGTTTCCCAGGCCATCTGTCGATGGCAAAAGCGAGCCGCCCGACTTTCAAGCACGTACCATAAGCCCCTTGCTCATATAGTACGGCCTCTCGACTCCATCGTTGATGTCGCAGTCTTCGCAGAAGCAGATGAAGAGCGCGTCTATAGCCATCTGTAACGGAGACGGCGTCCCAGTGCCATGCGGCGCAGTGGACAATTCAGGGGGCCGCGCAGGCGGGCGTCGCTGCGCGGCTCCGATTAACCACGCTCAGCACCGCTCAAACTCGATCAGTCCCGGTCAGCCCACGCCTGGCCTATGTTACCCCTTTCCAAGGTTAACCGCAGCACACTGAATGATCCGAGCGGATTAAAACATCGGCGGTGGTTCTAGGTAACGTGTTGCTCAATGTGCTGCGGTGTGTCGCGCAACATGCTGGATGGCAGAGGTGTGTAACTCACGTCTTTCATTTCAGGTCAATGCCAGTTTGTAAGTGCACTTGTGTTTGTACCAGTTTAACAAGTCTGAAGTCCCCAGCATGCGTAATGGCCTCCCCGACTGGCATCCCGCTCGGGCATCCGAGCATGCATAACGGCTTGCCCGGCTGGGATCCCGCTCGGGCATCCCCAGCATGCGTAATAGCCTCCCCGGCTGGGATCCCGCTCGGGCATCCGAGCATGCGTAACGGCGTCCCCGGCTGGGCTGGGTAGCCCGGGTATGCGACTCCCGATGAAAGGGCAACTGCCTGCCAATTTACGCCTGGGCTAAAGGCGAATATTCCGGAAACGGTTCACTTTCTGCAGCCAACCCGCTGGGTGGCCTGCGCGCTCCAGTCATTCGTGACGGTATGAGCCTGTGCGAAAATTAAACCTAGACTGTATGGCAACTCCGCGCACGTGTATGCATGGTATAATGCGGACGGATATGTCATGCAGGTTAGGTGAGGATGACAAAAAGACAAGTGTAATAGATGGACAAGTGCCTGTGAAAACGGAAGGCCTCATCGGTCTTGTCTTCCTTACCTCATATATAGATATGAAGACGTACGATATCATGTAAGCAAACAGGCCTCCTATTGCGATGAGGATATAGCTATGCTTGACGTCGGGTCGACCCTGAAAGTAAAATGACTCCTTGACTCGCCGCGTACGATGCACAGACCTGTCGCAAGCGACGACATGTTCCGAGAATCCAGAGAATGTCCTCAACGACACTGCGCTCTGCGACCAAATAACAGCAACGATCGCTGACTTCTGGTGACGGTGCCTGCATCACGCAGCCTCATTGCTGTCACTTCATGCGGCCGCACCTTCATGATCTCGATGCCGATGAAGACGGTGGAGACGGTGACGGACAGCTTGCCCAGGAACAGCACGAAGGAGCCGATGCTGTTGATGGCTGCCACTCGAAGCGCGTTGCGGGCTAGGATGCCGAACGCCTGCTGCGCCGCCTTGCAGAAGTTGTAGCCGTGGATGGCTGCCGACAGTGGGCGCGCTTAGTCAGCTCAACGTTACGTTAAGATACGGAGTGCTTAAAGACGGATGGCCGGTTGTAGTGTAAGTATCCGCGACACCGGGCCTGATGAAAAACTGAAACATGGTTGCAGGGTTGGATCTTTGTATTTTTCATTGGAGGGGGGGGGGGGGGGGGGAGGAGCGGGAGCTAAGCCCATGAACCTTGTCCACTCTACACCCGGGGACCATACCTTTACGAATTTTGTCCACTTTACTCTGCGGTCATAAGTTGGACTTGACAAAAGAAAGGAGGTCCTTTATCTCCTGGTTTGTCGACATTATGAGCTCAAAGTTCTTACGTTGGATTAGCAAAGTCCATTTTATCAGGAGTATTTTGACAGTGCTCAATATTTCGAGATGTGCTCATCCTCAAGAGTTCATCTTTTGATTATGAGCAAAGGCAGCAGATGAACATTTGTCATTTAGCAATGTTTCTTCATAGTATACCGATTTTGCACTTGCTTTTCGTGCAAAGACAGATCATTTGTTGGAGAAGAACCAGCCGCCATCTGGCCACAGCACCTTTCTATAATAGCGGACATCTCTCGTGCCCACAAATGGTGCCGATTCGGGGCCGCTCCAGGAGGCTGAAGGAAGGCAGTGACTTGAAGTGACTGCTGGGCTTCCCCCGGAAGCACCAGCCACTGGGGTTAAAGAAGATACTGCGTTGAAGGACGTGGTGGCAATGCTCCTGGACTGTATAAATTTGATGGTCTCATTCTGCTTATAATTGAATACTACGGACAAGGGTGTACGCTGAGGGTGGGTGGGAGAAAACATGGGCCATGCTACCCACTTTCTGGAACCGCTCATGAAGCTTTGGTGGCCCCTCGTGGCATCAAAATATTGGGGTAAATGAATGCCAAAATCTTTGTTTTCAAATCACGTAGCTTTTATTTCTAGAAGGCACCAAGTTTTAGAGACACCGCAAAGGGTTCCAAATTTTCATTTTCGGGAGTCACCGAATTCCAGGGCACTACAATCCATATGGACAAAATCCTGGATCGACCCATTCGGCAATGGAGCACTAAAACTAATTTCTCCGCACTATAGCCTTCATTGTCCAGAGGCGTCCAACGCAAGAGAGCAACCCGAAGTACCGCAAGCCCTCAATATCAAGCCACAACAATGTTGTGCCTCCCACCCCAAACCAGAGCCTGGAACGGTCCCTTAGGCGAGGTGCACCAGAACGTTCATTTCGGGGCACCTTGACCTTTATTTCAAGATAATTTTTGTGCGTTTCAATGTGGCGAAATTCTTGATCGACTCGTTTTTCGATGTTTGGCGAAGTGGCACCATTTTTTTCACATTTTGGGCAGTCATAACCTGTATCTTTCAGAGATGCCTAACTCCAGGGATGCCTCAAAGGGTCCCAAAACCTTTAGATCACATAGACGACAAATTCCAGGGGAAATTGCAATACCGTGGCACTTGATTGACGAAATCCTGGATTGGCCCATTTGGTGACAGGATACCAAAACCCCTATTTCGCGACAACAAAACATTTATTAACTTTATGCAACAAGTCCAAACGGGACATTGAAAAGGCCCTAAAACCTTCATTTAAAGGGACACCACGATTTCTTTGCTTTCTATCCTGACCAAATTCTGCAATGAGCTCCTCCGCAAAAAGGCGTCACAAAACCTTCATCTCTGAGCATCATGAACATTATTAAAGCCCCACCCAACTCCAGGGGCAGCAAACTGGGTCCTACGACATTCGTTTTCAAGAGACAACAAATTTCAGGGGCGCCACAATCTTTGCACCTCCCTATAGGCGTAACTCGGGATCGGCCTATCCGGCGATGGGTCATCAAAACTTTTAGTTTGGGGTATACCCAATGCCTTCATTTCGGGCATCAAGACATGCATTTCGAAGACTTTGGCGAGGCATCACGAACGCCTACAAGAGCTTTAATTTCACGCAGCGTCAAATTCCAGAAGGTAGCAAAAAGTGACCCATTTTTTCTTTTCACGAGGAACCAAGGGCACCACTATTGTTGGGACAGGCACGCGTGGCCTTTCATAAGTATTAAGGTATCGATGACCCCGAGGAGGCCTTTAAGCCCCGATGAAAAGACGACCAAGCGTCCGATCAAAGGGTCTGAAAGACGAACGACTAAGCGTCCGATCAAAGGGTCTGAAAGACGACCAAGCGTCCGATCAAAAGGTCTGAAAGACGACCAGGCGTCCGATCAAAAGGTCTGAAAGACGATCAAGCGTCCGATCAAAGGGTCTGAAAGACGACCAAGCGTCCGATCAAAGAGTCTGAGAGATGACCAAGCGTCCGATCAAAAGTTCTGAAAGACGACTAAGCGTCCGATCAAAGGGTCTGAAAGACGACCAAGCGTCCGATCAAAAGTTCTGAAAGACGACTAAGCGTCCAATCAAAGGGTCTGAAAGACGACCAAGCGTCCGATCAAAAGGTCTGAAAGACGACCAAGCGTCCGATCAAAAGGTCTGAAAGACGATCAAGCGTCCGATCAAAGGGTCTGAAAGACGACCAAGCGTCCGATCAAATGGTCTGAAAGACGACCAAGCGCCCGATCAAAAGGTCTGAAAGGCAGGCTGGGATGAAGAGACCTCAGTCAGTAGGCAACACGGAACACTCGGTCCCGCGCCAGTCCTGGCCCGTGACCTCTTTTCTAAGTCGAGGCAAGGCCGGGCCTGCAAATGTTGATCCAGAAGATCGTGCATTGGTCGGCTCCTCGTGCTGATCAGGATCTCACAGTGCCCAACAAGGGGTTCCCGTATGGGTAATAAGTCCAAAGTGGGCCATGGGCACACTTGCCGAGTGGGGACGGGAGCGAGACCTCGGATGTCAAAATGGTTCTTGCGTTGGTCACAAATTAGTCGGGATCCTCTTGGCAATGACAAGAGGCATGATAAATTTTGATGTAACGGTTTTCACTCACAATGAGACAGCGAACTGTGTCAGCCAGCTGGGGTACAGAACGAGGGCTTGCGCACTTTAAACAGGAGGCAGGGGCGGATAAGCTGCATTGGTGTCTCGGTGCCAGTTAGGCTGTGGCTCCTTGTGCCGGTAAGGGACCTTTTTACGTTAGCGAGATGTCCTTGCGTCGATCCTGTGTCAGATGCCCAGGTCAGAGCGCCTGCCTGGTCTGGGATGGGACCAGTGCATAATGCGTACGTCTGAGCCCCCCCCCCCCCCCGGATTGACCAGGGCATTCCTGTCCCCGTATCGCCAGAATAGCAGTTGCTAGGTACCCGTGCTGGGAAAAAAGGGCCCCTCAGCTCCTGACTAGGAAAATACACCTGTGCGATTTCGAGATAGATTTTCTGAACGGAACTGGCAGTTACAGCATGACGAGCAATCGGGATTACACAATCGCGTCATTAGTCCGTGGTGCTGTATTTGCAAAAACAATATGAAAATACGTACACGATGGTGAAAGACGTACGCCATACACACTGCGTATTGTATATAATGCTTATTACAATACATATATACATATGTATATATATATATATATATATATATATATATTTGTACACTACTATTACGTTTTGTGTACTACAACTATCTTATAGTTCTAATGTAAGACAATTTTACGTGCCGGGGGCGCAATAAACCTAATATCCTTGTAAGCACGTATATTGTTTATGCATCGCTCGTGTCACAACTCTCAATAAGAATAAAGGAAACTGTCGTACCCCTTCAGGAGACTCAAAACAGCACAAGAATTGAATATTTCCGTGTCAACGACACAAAACATTTATATATTCCAGTGAGCTGGTTGCATGTTTTACTTCAAACAAGAATGTCTCGTTCATAATCCACGAATTTCAATAGTTTCGCTGCTCTCTGCTACCACCACTAACATTTTAATATTCGCGTCACGACATGTCACTCGAGTGGCATTACTAGTTACACAATGTGTGCAGGTTATTGCTTTTGTGTTTGACTATTCACTACGGAGTTCGATTCCCCACGGTGCCCGCCTTTTCCGCCAGGGCAGGAGGTAAGCGTCGTCACACAATCTCAGAAGCGTCGTGAAGCCCCAATGACGCAGAAACATTCACTGTTGGTTTAGAGGCTCACAACATGCAGCCTTTTGCGGGTTTCGTTTTAGGTAAAATATTGTGTATTGTGTTTTATAAACGTTTTTCTCTACTACCAAATCGTGAGCCACTACAAATTATCTTTAATTAAAAGTTTTGATGTGGTGCTGGGGAGCGAGGTTCCACATTGTTAAGACCCAGCCAAACAAAGGGTGGCCAGCCCAATATAAGGGGACCCAGTCAAACATTGGGGGCCAGCTCGACATTGGGGGCATGCCCTTTCCCCCCCCCCCAAAAAAAGTTCCGCCCCTGTACGGTAGGCACACCAGGCCTGGTGAAGGAAGCTGGCACACAACGGATGGTCAACTAGAGTCAAGAACTCGCGGAAATGAGAAGGTTGATCCAGCACAGTGCCGCGGGGCCTTCAGCAAGACGCTGAGGTTTTAGGTCATCGTATCACCCAGTAGCCAACTGCGGGGAGTGCCTATTGTCTATATAGCCGCCACACGAAGAAGATCACTCACTTATCTCGACGTAGGCATTGCGGTTGAGAAACTGCAGGAACTTGGTAAAACAGTAGAGACAGCATTGACAGCAACAGCAGACTATCTTCGCTACCGGGTTGTTGCCCATCTGCGCCTGTATTTTCTTCAAAATGTAGCGGATCATCTTGACGACGGCGATGATGAACGAGCCCAAGGCAACAGAGCCCAGGTGGTAAAGAACTAGATTCTTGGTCGCCAGCAAAACTGGATTGCCGAGTTGCGACTTGTCTCTGAAATGTAGCACTTTTCGTCGAAAAAAGCAAACCCACAGGTGGTGAGTGACGTTACAGCCTGATGTTTGGCATAGACGCTCTGCTGGCTTTCAGTGCTCGCGATAACACATGTCAACCAACGTACCAATGCTATAAAAAGTACCGACGGACAGCTATCATTTGAACGTCATGGGGATCTAATGCCCACCAACATTCTGCCGTCTAAACGGACGCGACATTTCTAGCAGACATCAATTTGTTTAGGCATTGCATTGACAAATCACTTAACTGTTAACAGAGTTCCATTTAATGCGATGTACCGCAATCTGAGGTGAAAATCCATTCACAAAACATTCTCAATGTGACAATTTACTTTCGCACACAATTTGTTCTGAGAGGTTGTCCTCACCTTGTGAAGAACCATTTACTGACGGCGCCGCCGACCACCATATCCTGGCACGCGATGATAAACTGACTCACCCAGAACAGGGCAAACATGTTGTACCAGCGGAAGAACTGAAAAACAAAGGCACACCGATTAACTGACAAGCAAACACATGCTTGTTGCCAAGACGGCCAAGCGGAAACGCCTGGGTGCGGGAAGCCACTCGACCGTGGTTAAGTCTGACAGGGCTAACGCGGTAGATCGATAAGTAATTTCTACCGTCATACTAGGTCCACCACAAAGCGTACTCGCATGTCATCCACGCGCTTGCTCCATGCAGCCGGCGCGCGATGTAGCCGCCCTGCGCGGGTAGACTCACGAGCCCAGCGCCGGTTTTCCTGTACTGGACGAAGCCCGAGTGCAGGCCGGGCACCGGCGTCCCCATGGACTCGATGACCAGGGCCGTCGCCGCCCAGACGCAGACGGTGATCGCCATCACTACAAACGTCTGCAGCAGACGCAGATCGGGGCGTAGGGGACGAGCGTCAGACGTTGAGTGGGCCGAGCAGAAACATGAGGGAGGACATGGGCAATGCAGGTATCGCGCAACCGGGAAGTTAGTCAGCAGTTGCAGCCACTTCTGGGACTGTGGCTCTGTTTGTGGATTTATCTACGGAAGTATTGGCACCCCGAAGTTGCGCACACATTTAAAAAATAGGCTTGAGTACAGGTTTCGGCACAATTCTGTAACAGCTGTTGTCGTGGTAGACGAAATAGGCCATCACCCGAGCAGGTCATTTGCAGTTCGAGACAAACAAGTGTATGATGATAATGTGAACTAGGTATGGGAAACTGCATATAGTAATATTATTTTCCGCGTGGCAGGATGTCCTGCACCGCCGCTAAGACTACATAACCTCGACCTTTGTCATCATTAGTCTCAAATCCACCACCTGCGTGTCTTTTCGACTTGGGAAAACACGTCATAAATTAGCACAATACAGGCGCGTCCCGGCCGGCTCACGGTGTCAAGACGTGCCGGCGTCTCGTGCTGTTCCCGACCACAAACACGCCGGAAGCAGGTGTGTGGTAGGACCCCCTCCCCCAGCCCGGCGGCCCGTGCCATGCGCCCATTGTTCGGGAGCCGACTGGCTCGGCCCGGGGGCGGCGCAGGCCGACACGGAGCGCTCGGCCCGGGGGCGGCGCAGGCCGACACAGAGCGCCCGGCCCGGGATGATGCATGACCGGTCATGGTGCCCCAGAGCACCCGGCACGGCTCCGGTTTTGGATCCGGTCTGCATACAAGAGAATGTTTCACACTTACTACCAATGGCTGTAGCAGCATCAGCGGCATCGCTTGCACGGCCTTGCCGGCCTCCTTGAAGAGGGCCGTCACCAGCTTGATCCTCTTTCGCATCACTACCAGCAGGATCAGTAGCAGTAGCTGCAGCGGAAGAACGAAATTATGGGGATGAACGCCCCTAATCTATTTACGTACGAAGATCACTCAGGGTGAGCTAGATCGTCCGCTGTATCACAGCTGTGAAAACAAGGGCGTGCTCGTGATGCGATAATAAACATTAACAGCGCACGTCACTGTTTTTAAGGCAGTAGATGGTAGGAGCTACCAAAGTCAATTTAAAGTATTAAGGCCAGTGGCACTATGGGGTATCCGGCGACGGGTTGCATGACGAACACCCATCACTAAACGGTTTACGAGGCGTGGCGTGTCCATTGATCCTCGCCCAGTGCGTCAAGGCTGGTGACCAAGGGCAAGCTGCTTGATCTGTTGCTGCCGGCCACTTAGAGTTGCTGCGGCGTTTGTCGTGATGACCGACACCGGCTGACGTTATGACGTCGACGCACTATGCCTGAGTGAAACCTGACTGACTGCAGTCGTTCACGACAGATACCTGCTCTTCCCCGGCTAGTGCGCCGTCAGACGAGACCGTGGAACTCACGGCGGTGGCGTGCGCATCACCTGTGGAGACACGCCTTCACCCGTGACACTTCGTGTCATCTTCGTGGACAAGTGTCGCAATTGTGACAACTTTCCCGTCACCAGGCTCAGGTCTGAAGTGCGGATGGCTTCACAGCACTCAGCGCCGGCAAATGACAGCGTGGTCTACAGGCCTCCAAATGGACCCGTGTCACCTGTACTGGCCAAATTGCGTGACCAACTCACGCTTGCCGTCGGCAAGGGCTTCCCGACGCATTTTCTGGGGACCTAAACCTACCTAAACCTGTGTTGATGACAAGCGAACCCGGCATCCAGCGGGAGCGGTACGTCGACCTCTTGAGTGACCTGTCTCTGATTTAGTTGGTCATGTCTACCCGCAGTTCAGAGAACTCGACACCATCGCTTCTGGACCACAGGACCACAAGTCACCCTGGTCTCCGCGACTTGACCCGCGTCGTCGCACGCGGCATCAGTGGTCACGACGTTGTCATCGCTCGAGTGACGGGTGCCCGCGTTCGGCACTCACCTCGCCCGATCATCGTGTGATCAACGAAACATCCGAAAAACACCATGTTTGTCTCGACCCACTAATAGCCGCCTGGTCTTATCTCCATGACACGCTCTTGCATGCCGAGAAGTTGGGCGCCTGGCTGTCTGTGAGAAACGGCACGGCGAACACCACAGTGAAGGTGGTCTAGCCGTTCTTGACCTTGTGCACCTCTTGCTAACTTACCGTCGCAATCGTTGCCACCACAGCGAAGGCCAGCATACTGTTGGCGTCTCTCATTCGGAACTCTCGTATCGATTCGTGCGCGTTGTCTGCAGCCTTCTTTGCTTCAAAATATAGATACCTGGAATTCATTGAGGATGTTTCAATGATTCAAGCCGGGTAGTGATAGCGTAAGGCCTATGGACAGCGCAATCAGCGAAGAATTATTTGTGCCTGCTCATGGGTCGTTCACTTTTGCATGCAGCTGTTCTTGGCCGCCTGGAGGCCCAAAGACGTTCAATTTTGTGACACTTGGGCTAAAAAACTGCATCCGTGCGGTCAGTTATGGGCCCCTTCAGACCCCATAAGTTTCTTCGGGGATGAGAATGGCCATGTGAGGGGATGAGAATGGCCATGTGAGCCCCTCTGGATCCGCCACTGGGATGAGAATGGCCATGTGAGGGGATGAGAATGGCCATGTGAGCCCCTCTGGATCCGCCACTGGGATGAGAATGGCCATGTGAGGGGATGAGAATGGCCATGTGAGCCCCTCTGGATCCGCCACTGAGGCTCGCAAGCGATCATCACTTGGGATAGCCAGGGTCGGATCCGAAAAAGTCCAAGGGCGGTTAAGGGCCCAAATCCAAAAGTAAAAACGAAATGAAAAATTGGCTGCGCTCACTTTGGCCCTGACGAGCCTGCTTTTATATATATTTTTGCAGGTAAAACTCGGTTGGGTTTTCTACAGAACCCAATAGTATGCCAATATAGCCGATGGGGGGCGGCATGGTGGGGGGCGGCATATAGCCACCTGGGGGGGGGGGGGGCGGCATGGTGGGGGGCGGCATATAGCCACCTGGGGGGGGCGGCATGGTGGGGGGCGGTATATAGCCACCTGGGGGGCGGCATGGTGGGGGGCGGCATATAGCCACCTGGGGGGCGGCATGGTGGGGGGCGGCATATAGCCACCTGGGGGGGGGGCGGCATGGTGGGGGGCGGCATATAGCCACCTGGGGGGGGGGCGGCATGGTGGGGGGCGGCATATAGCCACCTGGGGGGGGGGGGGCGGCATGGTGGGGGGCGGCATATAGCCACCTGGGGGGGGGGGGCGGCATGGTGGGGGGCGGCATATAGCCACCTGGGGGGCGGCATGGTGGGGGGCGGCATATAGCCACCTGGGGGGGGGGCGGCATGGTGGGGGGCGGCATATAGCCACCTGGGGGGGCGGCATGGTGGGGGGCGGTATATAGCCACCTGGGGGGCGGCATGGTGGGGGGCGGCATATAGCCACCTGGGGGGGGGGGGCGGCATGGTGGGGGGCGGCATATAGCCACCTGGGGGGGCGGCATGGTGGGGGGCGGCATATAGCCACCCGGGGGGCGGCATGATTCAGCTCACCTCCGCGCATCCGCCTCCGGGGATAATAACATGTTTTAAAGAACATAATTATCTTTATCCGCTCATCCAGGGGCACGGCCAACAAACGGCCGCTCGATTCGCGGCCTCTGCACGGCCTCTGATGGTGCCCATGATTATACTGCTTCAGTATTTTGACCTCAAATCACCAGTCCACCGCCTCCTCGACCACCAGTTCCGTCAGCAGATCATCGGCTGCGTGCCACCCCCACCTTCCGGGGATCAGACCCTGGTGACGCCCCTGTGCTCTCACCAGAGGAGGCCGGTGCCGGCCAGCGCACCGACGACCATGACGGCGATGACGACGTACACGATCATCCAGGCCAGGAAGCGCAGAGTGGCCAGCAGCACGAGAGCTAGACCTAGGGACACGCCTCAAAGGTTAGACACGCCAACCCCAGAGGTCAGGCATGCCGCACCAAAGGTCAGATACGCCGTCTCAGAGGTCATACACACTGCCAGGTCAGCCTCAGAGGTCATACGCGCCACTCCAAAGGCCAGACACGCCACCCTAGAGGTGTGACACCAGAGGTCAGGTCAGGTCAGGTCAGCTCCAGAGGTCAGGCACGTCGCCGGGTCAGACTAAGGGGTCAGACATGTCGCCCCAGACATCAGGCACGCCGCCGGCTCGGTCTCAGGGGCAGGGCCGGATTTTTCTCGCGTCAGCGATCTGCCGGCCGCTGGCCACGACTGCTCGACGTCAGTCGAATGGACTGGCTAAGTCCGCACTGCTCCACAGGGTGTGTCCGACGCGGTCGAGGCAGGGAGTGGGACTTTGTGATGCCAGCTTGTGGGAGTGAAGGCATGCGATTCCGGACCCGCTACGCTCGGAGCGTGCTGTTTGGGATTTTGCCATCGTTGAGACCGCATCGCTTGTTAAACATTATACGCCCACAGAAGCGCACCATGTCACCAATGGCTCTCCCAGCGATAGAAAAACACGAAGCCCATGCAACGTACAACATACGAGTGTGCACGACCGTGCGCGCACGTCCCGCGCACACACACGCACGCACACGCGCATACGCATAAAACAGACACGTGCATGCATGAACGCTCACACCCTTACATGCACACACGCACGCTTGAGCTCACACCCTCACGCGCGCAGGGACGAACTCTCCCGCACGCAGCCCTTCTCTGACCTAGAGCCACGGCGCAGATGGCGAGCAGCTCCTGCCAGGCCTTTTCCAGGTCGCGCGAGAGCTCGTCGAAGAAGGAGGACGCCTCCATGGTCGCTTGCGAGCTGACGGTGGGGCCGCCAGGCGACGGCGGCGAGTAGAAGCAGTAGTTCACCACCAGCTCGCTGCGTCGCATGACGAGCGTTAGCGAGCTCTACGAACAGCCTCATGGGTCGAGGATGCATCGGCATGAAGACGGAAGAAGCGTTTGCATGTCAGATCCACACGGTATCGTGACCGGTGGCAGGCTGACAGCTGTAAGCTGCGGTTTTGTAAATTCAGCGACCCCATTGTGCAAAGTTGTTAGTTACCGTGTTGTTGATCATATTGCATAAGTTTACGAAGCACCATGGACATACGCACAACAGGGCATATTACAACTGGAAAAAGAAACATTGCGTGAAAATTCGATTCCCTGTTAAGTTACAGTTGTTTAGTTCTACTAGGTTAGTGCAAGGTTGTGGAGTACGGACCTTCTCCCGAGCTGTTCCATCATTGACATTATCTCAGCGTGTATATCAGTGTATTTGGCAGGGAATGGATGATGTCGAGTAGGGAGACATTTACGGGGGTGCCGGTAGTGTAGTGGTTAATGCATCTGCGTTAACCAATGCGCGTCTGGGAAACCAGAAGTACGGGGTTCGATTCCCCGCGGTGCCCGCACTTCCTGCCAGGGTGAGAGGCAGGCGACGCCATGCAGCCTCAGCAGCTGAGTGCGTCGTAAAGCCCCATTGACATGGCACACAGGGAGACATTTACTGTCGCTGAGCAAGAGACAGGGCACCAGAAATGGAAGCTATCATTGTGGGATGGTTTAGCGTAGTTGCAGCATCAATAGACTCTTCTTTGCTATTTATGGGTGCGGCGTTACAATGACACAAAAGTTTCTGCACCACATATATCATTTTTCATAGCCCACCACTCCGAAGTGGTTTGAACAACCCGAAAGTGCGCGAACTGAATCACCCCGTAAACCCATGTCACGTATAAATCCCCACGACTGTTGCGGTGGTGCAGCTTATGACCGTTCACAACGTTACAAAAGCGCAGACGTTACGTAAACGCTCGTGTAAAGCGCCTTTACACGAACTGAACCGCTCACCACCCCATGTGTCGTGTTCTGGAGCTACGCCTTCTCCTGACTGAAAGGCCGCATATCAGTCGTGGGTCTCAGACATACAGCTGGCAGCACTTCAGGCTACCGTCCAGGGAGTTCGGCTACGAGAGCTCAACTGGACGGACGCTGGCCGACTTAACGGCCGACTATGAAGCTGTTCCTTCATGCGGCTGGCCGATGGTTCTTCCTTCTTGTTTACCTCTACGGGGCTGTACTTTACTGGCCTTTTATTACTGGTGTTTGATTAGCCGTCCACCGGCATGGACACCAGGGGAGGGGGAGGGGGCGCTTGGGTCGTCCGTGCATACTGGTAGGCAGTGCACCACGCTTTCACCGTGGGGCTGGTGGGGTAGATGAGGTAAGATGCATGCTGGTGAATCGGACGATCTATGGAGAAAAGCACGCAGAGGCCAAGAAAAGGATGATTCATATGTCATCGTCAGGCTATATCAGGTGGGCAACAATCCGTAAAAGCTTGTGTCCATACAGCTCCGCTTAATTACCACGCTTTGTACACAAAACGCGTTGCTATAGGCACGGACAAAGCGGTGCAAATACTTAACGGACACAATAAAGCCTGTGTTCTGCATGAGTACCTACCCGCCCTCGCTAGGGCATTCGCTGACGCAGGTTCTGTTCATCAGGTGGAACACGTCAAGCCCGAAGTCGAGCACTGCCTGTCCTTTCTGAGCGTCCGAGATGTCGGAGTGGACCAGCACGATTCTGCAGAACGAACACATCATGTGAGGCGGATGACGTTAGGCAACTCGTGTTCGGTCCTGACGCATGCTGAGGACACAAGCGCTGATATGTAGAGATGACAGCGGCATAAATCAGAGAAACTGAAGGGAAATAAAGCAGCACAACGTATAGAGACACGAAACAAATGCGAGTTACATCGGCATAGGAGCGCTACGGCGGAACAACAGAAAAGAGACTGAGGAAGAGGGAGAGAGAGAGAGAGAGAGAGAGAGAGAGAGAGAGAGAGAGAGAGAGAGAGAGAGATTCAGGCAGACAGACAGACAGACGGACAGACAGACGGACAGATAGACAGGTGGACAGGCAACAGACAGGCGAGATAGATAAAAGAGAGAGAGAGAGGATAGAGAGATGAGAGAGAGGATAGAGAGATAGAAGATATAGAGAGTAAGAGAGAGAGAGGTAGATGAGATAGATAGAGAGAGAGAGAGAGAGAGAGAGAGAGAGAACGAATCAGACTGACGGCTTGCCGGTGAAGTCCTGGCCGCTGTTGGCCACGCTGTGGATGTCGTCATTATCCTGGCCGCAGACATTGCCGTAGTTGTCATAGCCGTGGAGCAGCCGGTGGACGCTGCCCTGGCTGAAGGCGACAATCAGCGCCAAAATCTGCCGACCGCGAACAAAGGCGTCAAATGTCACCACCAGACATTGAGCACCAAGAGTCAGTCAGCGCGGCGGAGACGGACAGTTGCGGCGGCCACATACAGTAGCGCCCCCACATACACCGCCCTTGCCACATACAGTCGCGTTGGGTGGACGGTTCCAGTCGCCACATACAGTAGCGCCCCACATACACCGCCACTGCCACATACAGGAGCGTTGGGGGCGGACAGTTGCAGCTGCCACATACAGTGGCGCCCCCACATACACCGCCACTGCCACATACAGGAGCGTTGGGGGCGGACGGTTGCAGTTGCCACACTTCTTTTCCTTTGAACGCCCTTCGAAGGAGGCCGCAATGACGTAACGTGACCCTCCACGTATTTCAGTACTGCTGGAGTTCGAATGACAGTCGATGACCCGCTGTGCAACGGACTGTAGGTAAAGGAACATGGGCATCGCGCTCTGTCCAGAGGCCGCCACTGTGTGCACGCCTTGGTCAAGCTCGGAGAATGGAGCTTTGCTCCATGTTACGTGAGTTGTCAAAGGGTTTCAGCTCCTCGGTATCGATGCACAATTACGCCGCAGGCAGGAGGGAGACGTCGCGCAGACACGAGAAGAGTCCGTGGGTGTCGTGGCATTCCTACTTTCCGAGACTACTGAACACTGACACTGTGGTGACGCGCGGAAAGAACCGGCTTCGAAATTGACTTTGGCTCTCCTCGTTCTAAAGAGTTCCTTCACCTATGTATCCAATCATAATTTGCCGTGGAAGATAAAGGAACACGCGCCCTTTTTGACGGACATGAAAACGCTTGACACATTCGATTAAATTGATTGAGATACTTTAGGGTGACGTCTGCAAATTATTGGCTACCTATTTATTCCACGGTCTGAAACTGTAAAATAACTGCCTTCATCGGCTTATGTTTGGCAATCGCTCACGGTAACGATGCCTTCATTGCGGCAGGCCAGCAATTGTAGAATGATTAGCATGGCTAGACGGGGTGGTATGTCAATAAACCTCACTCGTCTTTGGTACTCAGAAAGGTCTCGAGTCCCACCGCCCTTCAGTGTCATTAGCCCTTATGTTGCCAATTAATGCACAAAGTACACGCTGCACGGAATTTAGGCAGTCGCCTCAGACGCTTTAAGCTGTGCCATAAACGTGAAACATTGGCAGCTGCGCCAGCAGAGAACATTGCCAATGTGCACTCTTTAGGGACCTTTACCGCCTGCAGCCACGAGCTCAGCAGTGTTTCTCCTGCCTTGACTCTATGCCGTGACCAGTTCCCGCTGTTTTTTGATACTTTTCTCTTGCTGCTGAAATCAACTCGTGAGCTGTTTCCGCAAAAACAGAAGCATCTGGCTCGGGTTTGCGCCTACTCCATTAAGGTATTCCCAGCGTGCATCCATGCGGCGCTGCTTCCCTCAGAGAGAAGAAAGGGAGGATGAGGCGGCTCCAGTCACCCCGTGCCGTGTATGTACTGGTCAGAATAGGCCCCGACCACCGCTGAGTACTGACCCTGACCACCGCTGAGTACTGACCCCGACCGCCGCTGAGTATTGACCTCGCCCACCGCTGAGCACTGACCCCGACCGCCGCTGAGTGCTGACCCCGACCGCCGCTGAGGACAGACCCTGACCGTCGCTGAGTACTGACCCCGACCACCGCTGAGTACTGACCCCGACCGCCGCTGAGTACTGACCCCGACCGCCGCTGAGTACTGACCCCGACCACCGCTGAGTACTGACCCCGGCCGCCGCTGCAGTACTGACCCCGACCACGACCGCAGCTGAGGAACTGACCCCGACCACCGCTGAGTACTGACCCCGACCGCCGCTGCGTACTGATTCCGACCACGACCGCAGCTGAGAACTGACCCCGACCACCGATCAGTACAGACCCCGACCACCGCTGAGTACTGACCCCGGCCGCCGCTGAGTACTGATCCCGACCACGACCGCAGCTGAGAACTGACCCCGACCACCGCTGAGTACTGACCCCAACCACCGCTGAGTACTGACCCCGACCGCCGCTGAGTATTGACCTCGCCCACCTTTGAGCACTGACCCCGACCGCCGCTGAGAACTGACCCCGACCACCGCTGAGTACCGACCCCGACCACCGCTAAGTATGACCCCGACCACGACCGCCGCTGAGCACTGACCCCGACCTCGACCACCGCTGAGTACTGACCCCGACCACCGCTGAGTACTGACCCCGACCGCCGCTGAGTACTGACACCGACCACCGCTGAGTACTGACCCCGACCGCCGCTGAGTACTGACCCCAGCCGCCAGGAAGAGGGCGAACACGATGAGACATGGCACGTCGCGTACGGAGCGCTGCTTGCAGGGCAAGGTGTCCGGTCCGCCGCCACCCTGGATTGTCTCCACGCGAGTTGCGGCGCCGCAGCAGCCCATCCCGCCTGCAGAGAGGTCACTAGGTCACGACAGGTCATAGATGTCACAGGTCCACTAATAAAGGCATTGTACTAAAATAATGCGCTGCTATTCCTTGTGATGACCAAGTCAATGTAACAGACACTTTCCAGCCACTGACTTCCATATGTCTTGTGCATCGAAAAGGCACGTCTGACTGCGTGAATCTACCTTGACCTCAAATGGTCTTAGGCAGACCTTGATCCCTGACCTGCACTGACATCATCTTATAAATGTGAGGGGTAAACACGCTCGTTTGCTTGGTGCCGGCTGCAAAGCGGTGCGGCAAATATAACGAGCGTTGGATGGCTTGAGGTCGTTTCCAGACTTCGTGACTTGTCATGCGTTTTGCGTGACCTGTGACGTTATCAGTAATGCGACACATTGGGACTCAGAGATTTCTGGGTGAAGTCGGCCAGGACTATCCATCGCCGTTCGATAGTTCGATCCGAAGTTTACATCATGAGGCTCCAGAGGAGGGAAAGGGTTGCTTCGAAGATGAAGGTCGTTCTGAGCTGAACGACATATGCCTTCTGAGGCTGCCGCCGGCAATGAAATCCTCCGGGCGGAGGTGCCGTGTTCAGAATCCACCGGTCATGGATGTACGGCTCCACGCGAGCAGCGTCATACCACGTGGTTTCCTGGGCGGGCCAAACGACCAAATGGTGGAACGAGCATATGCTGTGTGCATGGGCCTCCTTTATTTGCATGCATATTGCGCTCATACCATTGCGAACCATCGAAATTACTGCCGAACGTCCCGGGCCCAGGGAGGTGTCGGGTAGGCAGACAATGCGCGGCATCAATTATCCGGAGCTAAGCCGCCGCGGTCGAAGCCAAATGGCGATGTAACGGACTCAATTGCCCCAAGGCTTTATCCTGATGTGCCGCGTTAGTGAAATGAAACGTGGGCTAGCATGGGTGGAGGCAATTTGGTGTGCTGCACTGGGCTGTCAGTTATTGATGACTGCTATCAGCCGGGCGTGCAGCGGCACCTGTGCGCCACTCGATTTGGCCCGTTAAACTTATTGCGATTTGTCATCAGCCTGATGCTGACGGAGTTCACCGTAAGTTTACGGTGAACTCCGTAAGCATCCATGGAGCATGGAGCAACTCCGTAAGCATTCCATGGAGTTTACATAGTGCACCCATACATGCATATTATATACACACACACATATATATATATATATATATATATATATAATTTTAAAATCACTGTATCGCAATGAACCTAATACCGGCCAGCATAATTAATATAGCAAGCCGTTATACCAAACGTGTTGCCCCTTGCTCCTCCAAAGAAGACATCAATTTGCACTGCAATGCAAACTTCGCCATCCGTCCCCAAATTGCCTAATTAGATGTGGCTGGTTTGTATTGTCTTTGATACATGCACCGTCTGATGGTTTGTTGGCACGAGCATGACTACACGTAACGGTCTGTTGGCACGAGCATGACTACGCGCAGCGGTTTGGTGTCACGAGCATGACTACACGCAGCGATCTGTTGGCATGAGCACGACTATACGCAACAGTCGTTGGCACGAGCACGACTACACGCAGCGGTCTGTTGGCACGAGCATGACTACACGTAACGGTCTGTTGGCACGAGCATGACTACACGCAGCGGTCTGTTGGCACGAGCATGACTACACGCAGCGGTCTGTTGGCACGAGCACGACTACACGCAGCGGTCTGTTGGCACGAGCATGACTATACGCAACAGTCTGTTGGCACGAGCATGACTACACGCAGCGGTCTGTTGGCACGAGCATGACTACACGCAGCGGTCTGTTGGCACGAGCATGACTACACGCAGCGGTCTGTTGGCACGAGCATGGCTACACGCAACAGTCTGTTGGTGTGAGCATGACCACATGCAGCTGTGCTGCGCCTCTGACACCAACGGCAAATGGAGGCACATTTTTAAGCAATTTGAAAAATATCATGTGACTAGGTTCACATACATTTCAAGCGAAGCACGCCTCTTTTGCTCCAGTGCTGATACCGCGGGGTTTCAAAACCTGTTTCAGCCCCTTTGAACACGGTACGGACACTGTGGGCACTTCCATTTGATGGACTTTCGTCCTACATGTAACAGCGATCTTCCTAGTCTGACAATGACATATTACACAAACAAATCCAGATGCATCGCGTGGACTCAACACGCGCTGGGGTGGGGTCAAATTGACCCCTCGAAGGTTTTTTCCAAAATGGTTTCCGAACGGCGCGGCGTAGCCGCGCCAAAGATTGCATAGCTATAAACAATTGAATAGCGGATCGTCTGGCATCAAACATTTAGCTGTACCTTGTAAGGTCACTGACCTATGGCAGGTCAAAGTCAGGTCATGGTTTCAGCGAAGGCAATTTCTAGGGAATCGTTCAATTGGATCCAACAACGGAGCGTTAGACAAAGCCATGCATCTTTGAGATAGTTTCTTAGGCAATGCAACAACCGAATCAACAAATTAAATTGGATTAGGGTATGGTATGGAAGTCAGACCAAGGTCAAAACCAACCTGTTTTATTACTCCAGGGCTCGCTGTATGAGGTAGTTTCTGGCGCTCATTTTGCATTTATTAATAACAGGAACCGCATTATACACCTTCCATGGACTTCTTTAAGGTCAAAATAGGTGACAAACTTAGAATGACCCAGGTCAACATTTTTTGTTTTGTTTTGGACCATACTGCCCAGCGCAATCTTTGTCGCCTACATATATATATATATATATATATATATATATATATATATATATATATATATATATATATATATATATATATTATAATGCAAAACTCAAATCAGTCTTGCATCATATTGTTAAGTAACTTTATTGACCTTAAATGAGCATGCGACCTTTTGCTTAGAGCAGTGTCTGGGTTCTAGGAGCTCTTTGGAGGCCAGCCTAGAATTTGACCTTGTTTGACCTTATTTGATTCAAATATCATGACCTAGGAACCTAAAACTTCTACCTAAGTGGATTTACTTGCAGGTTAACACACCCTGTGAACTTGGTGTGTCTAGCTCTCTTAGTTCCTGAGATCTCAGGAGGGTCAAACTGACCTCGCAGCTCGAGCCAAGGGTATCCAACAGGCCACCAGGGCCGCGTGTTAAGTGAATATCTAGTAGAGACTGTTCGACATTACACACTACATGGCTCTCTCTGGCGACAATAAGAGACCAAACGTCGTGATTATGCAAAGACGCGATGTCTCCTTCGACTACCGCTGGTCTAATGGCTGTGGGATCCTCGGTCTCCGGTGGAGAGCCGTCGTCATAGACCTCTAAATAATGCAAATATCCCAACTTGGACAGAACATGGCAGCGATAGCGGTAATGACAGCTGGCGTTCTGCCAACACCATTCCATACGCATGCCTTTCCCACGCCACGGCAGGCAACCAAACCTGATCTTTCGCATTAATCGAGTGAGTGTACGCGCGTACAAGCACGGTTGTACACGTTTAGCCCAGGGTGGGAGCTGCAGCCTGAATCATTCAGCAGTCAGAGCCCGCATCAGAGCCTGACAGCAATGCATTAGTGATGGGGGAGATGTGGTGAGCGTCTCCGACACAACACAGGTAAACAAAGATCCCAGCAACCGGCGGGCCGACCACCTTCGGCAGAGGCCGCTCAAACCTCAAGGCCAGGCACACACGGGGGTGTTGCGACAGCACGCAGGCGACCAGTCTAGGCACGCGCGAAATCGACAGGTTCTTCCAGTTCTACGCAGTTCGCTCGAGCGGCAAAAGTATCTTTGAATTGCAGTGCAAATCGAAAATAGATGAGATCAGTGACGGAGTTTTTCTAGAATTACTGGAGGCGCATCGATTGTGGTTCTATTTATTTTCTCTGCGCATATTCGCAAGTCCCAAGGCCAAGTAAGGAGCATCGGGCGCTTGAGCCCCTGGAAATAGATGCGAGACTCCTCTCTTGAATGTGAAGGTACGGACGGTCAGTGAATACAATCGGTAAATCACGTAATCTTGAACCAAGAGGTTTATAAGAAAGCTAAGATATTCAAGTCAGGCAGCTGTCGAACTTTTTCGGTTTCTATCACAACTCTCGTTTTAAAAAGGTTTTGCCCGCGTCACGTGTTTTACTCGGTCCGTGCCGAGTCCCCCAACACTTATGGGAGTCAGCCATCTTCCGCATCCATATGCACCGATATGGCGACTAGCTATAGACGGCTAGCGGATAGCTAGTAGCAGTAGCAGGTAGCAGTAGCGGGTAGTGGAAGAAGGCAGCGGGTAGTCTACGGAATGTTTGGTTTAAATCACGTCTTACCCACCCCATGCCTAACATTCCGAAATGAGCCCAACACATCGAGTGATACTGGCACCATATAATTAGATTGAAAGTCATGCAATGCTTTTCACTAATGCAGCACAACTGAATACATCGGTTGACTCCCGCACAATAAAACACGTGCCATTCACATAGCTGCTTATATGAATAAACGATCCAGACCGAGACGAACGGCGGACAGGCTGACGAAAGGTCGATGACGCAAATGCGGGCGTTTCACGGCCACCCTGGAGTGGTCGTATCCCAGCTCTAAGTCGGTCTCCTAACCCACCCACCAAACATGACCTGACGCACCACACTGAGAACTCCTTCCCTCGCCTCAGGACACACGCCCTCCCACCGGTCCGGCGTCCGCCGCTGCCACCTACCGCGTACCTCAGTGGCGGGCCGGCCGGCCGCCGACTGCTCCCTCCCCGCCTGCTGCTGCCTCCGCCGACGGACCAAGACTGTCGGGCCCGATGCGGCGGGACCGTCGGTCGCGACGGCGCCCGGCGTCGGGGCCGAATCGGGCGACGCGTACCAGCCCAAAGCGAGGGCGAGTTGGAGTGGAGCCTTATTTCTGTCGGGCGCGAGCTTTGGCTCGCCCACAGGATAGAACGAAACAGTAACCAGCAATATACATAGGCTGCAGGCACGTGATGATCCAACTGCCTCCTCATCCGGATTTCAGTTCCCGGCATGGAAGGCATTGAATGCGCTCGGTCAGTACAGGGGAATATCGCTGAGCGGCTTTTTGGAAATCCGGTAGGATCATACTGGCTCTGTATCGATGTTTGAGAATGTGTGAAGAAAAAAAAGGATAAGAGGGACTGCCCCTTCCCTATCCAGCGATAGAGGGAACGCATCTCCTCTTCCGATGGCACTGCCCCCGGAAGCCGGCAATAAGTACGTGTATACTGCACCGGTTATTTGGCAGCGTGGTGCCTGTTTATGCTGAGCTCCAGTTTTTGCTCGACGTCCACAACATTGCGATTTAGCGCGCAGACAGTTTCGACAATATCCGCACGCAACGCTCTACGCTCCTTCGCTAACGAACGCGACAAGGCGTGTTGTGTTATGCTGTTCGCATGGAAGGTATGGCTTATAGCTTCCTCCGTCGCACTCCAATATAAAGGATCTGCCGTCCAATCGCACGATGACAACCGGTATTTAGCAACAATTCACCTGTTTGAAGAGCCTCACAAACAGTTAACCCCGCAGCCCAACACATTCACCCGCCACTGCTCTGGTCTGCTTACGGAGCAAACCGCTATCTGGAATGGGCTCAAAAGAGCCCGCGCTGCGAAAACCCGCGCGGTTGTAACAAAACACCGCCTGAGCCGGCGCTGGCAGTGCTAGCAGAGACCCTCACTCACGCCGCTCTGTCACAAACCTACCTCCAGCTATCCGCTGGGCCCCAGCGATGTCTCGCAGCCGTCCCGCGACATCCCCGCGCTCCGCATCGTTACCCGGGCACGCGCCCTGGCGCGGCCGGCGGCCCTGTGACCGGCCGGGACACCCTACGCACTGCCACGTCACTTCAGCCGGCCCGCCGCCGGCCCCCGCGCGCGGTCTTTGTGGTCGCGGCCGGCTGTATTGACCTGGCGCCAGCGTATTGACGACGGTGGGTGTCGCACTTAACCGCGGATGCCCGTCGGGGTGCAAGTGATAGGTGAGTTCGGTCGTGCATTAATGAGCTGGTTTTGCACCGCCCATCACCCGCGCATAGTGCACGAACGTAATGTGCGGGGATCACCATGCGTTACGTCAGGGGGGGTTAACAACCGCACTACGCATCGCGTGGTTCTCAGCGGCATCATTGAGACCTGCGGGCGCGGGGTTGCAGCCGGCACCGGCACCGGGATCGCCGAGGGTGACAGCACACAGCGGCAAGCTCAGGCTCTGTATATTAGCAGACATGGAGACAGATCTGGGACCGAGGAGTCGACGAACATACTTCCCGGCGACGACGCCTCAAACGTCGCACCACGACAGCAAAGGTGGAGGGCTTTCAACAAGTGCACCGCTTTCGGTAAAAACGCAGTACAAAACGCGAGGCGGTCACACAACAGCTCGCTTAACAAGAACACACCGCGTCACGTTGGAGTTTCGCCCCAGCTGTCCTCGCACGTCTGAAGCTCTGCAGCCGCCCACAGATGCCAAGAGCAGCTGATTCAGGTCTCATCGCACCCCAGCTCAGCGCGACGCCGCCTAGAAATGATCGTCCCCCGGCCAAAACGGCAAAATCTAGACCGGTGCTGCGCGCAGAGATTGCCGAGGGGAACACTGCGTTCGGGCAACGCGATGGGAACATCGATGTAAAGCTGCTGTGGTGGGTCGAGGTCAATAATTGCGAGGCGCAAATAAATTGAACATTAAATGAAAATGTTATCCGAGCTTTAGCCACCGCCATCAGAGACCTCGACGATATAAGTTTACAATTTCATCAGATCGGTATGTACAAACGAAAAACAAAGAACACAAAATGGAATGGACAAGACACGAGCCCTCCTTGCCCGAGAGAGGAGCATTGATCGCGTAGAGGCTGAAACATGTCCTCAGATAATCTCGCAACAACCAGAAAAGGGCGCGGCGTAAAGACCGCGAATTTCACATCCGCCCGGGGTATCACACACCGGCCGTAACCACGCCAGACACCCGTGACCCACGCCGGCCGGGGCGACGCGTCCCGGCCGCTTCCTCTGCACCACCCCGCTCACAGCCCCGTCCGGCATCACCACGCACCCCTCCCACGCGCCAGCCGCCCGGCCGCGGCGGTGGCGACCCACGCAGCTGCCCTAGCGCCGGCGGCGCGGCATCATAGCTCGTCCTTGAGCAGGCTGTATCGGTTTCCGGACGGGCCCAGCTTCTTGAAGACGGACTCGGGCGGCGAGGTGGGCGGCGGCGCCGGCTTCTGGCCGCGCGTCGGCGCCGGCGCCGGTGCCGCCGCCGCCGGCGCCGCCGGCTCCTGCACGCCGTAATGGAACTCGCGATGTAGTTTGCCCGAGTGCAGGTCGGCGATGAAGTCCTGCAGCTTGCCGGGCGTCTCCATGTCCTGCCGGCGGCCGGCGGCCGGTGAGGGGAGGTCCCGCTGGGAAGGCGAAACCCCGCTGGGAGGGGAAGTTCCACTCGGAGGGGAGGTCCCGTTGGGAAGGGGAAATCCCGCTGGTAGGGAGGCCCTGTTGGGAGGAGAAGACCTGTTGGGAGAGGAAGCCTTGCTGGGAGAGATGTCCACTGGGAGCGCGGGGCCCCGCTGGGAGAACGAGACCCCGCTGGGAGGGGGAGGCCCCACTACGACATGGGGCGGCGGTGCGGGCGTCTCTCGCCGTTATCGGCGGAAAAGAACGGCTAACAGAAGATTCGGAAAGCTGATCGCTATGGGGGGGGGGGGGGATTACGCGAGCGTGGTTTTATTGACGTCAACCCCAGCGTCACTGTAACTGAAGGCCGCAGCGCAAGTGGTGAGCTTAGTTAGAGCGTTTACATCAAGGCAGCGATTTCATCCACCGACCACCGCACGCGGTTCTTCGCATTTAGTATCCACGTATGAACGCTCACATTTTGCATGGGCTTTGTGCCAATACGCTAGCGTGCAATGCATTGGTAGTACTCGGAAATGCTGCACATATGATGTTGGCTAAAACTCAATTTCCATACTAAATGGCGTTGGCTTCACTGGTGACACCCATTCCATACTTTAGAGCCTTTGGTTGAAACAATTGCGACAAACTACTGTGATGATGACGATGATTGGGGTTCTCGGGCGCGCCGACTTCTGGGGTCATTTTGCG
This sequence comes from Pollicipes pollicipes, assembly GCF_011947565.3. Taxonomy (NCBI): domain Eukaryota; kingdom Metazoa; phylum Arthropoda; class Thecostraca; order Pollicipedomorpha; family Pollicipedidae; genus Pollicipes; species Pollicipes pollicipes. The sequence continues at coordinate 28,071,724 of NW_023596545.1, forward strand.
CCCAGACAAACTACCGTCCAATGTTATCAGTCGGTATCTGGTCAGCTGGATCCCAACCAACATCAAGACGCACTGCGCTGAGGTTTGACACTTCTAAAACATCGTGATGTTCTGTCCACAAGACGGCCCGTTCGGACCGTACTGTGGACGCCAAAAAGCGGAATAGGGACACAACAGAATAATAACAAACGAGTTCACATCAAACAAGGCTTGCCAAGTCCCACAAGGTTTACAAGTCTCTCTCAGTACTTGCCCCACCACATCAGGCTATCTACCACTAGTGCCGTAAACCATAAAATCGCAAAGCACGACACTCCCTGAGACCGAGTACCCGCGTCGCCGGACACCTCCCCTCAGCCATGAGAGTCCACCGGCCGCCAGCTCACTGACCTGCCGCCAGCAGCGCTACAGTCGGCTCACCTTGATATCGGGGAAGACATACATATGCCGGAAGCTGTCGATGGCTATTAGCGGCAGGTCCGCCTTGGACTTGCCGAGGTGCTGCAGCGGGTGGGCGAACGTCAAGCCGTCCGCCGTCAAAAACTGGATCCCCTCTGCGAGGTACGAGAGTCGGGGCAGGTCAGTCGAATGCACGGGTTCCTCTCTGAGCGTGTGACCGACACACGAGCCTTCCTCTCACAGACGGCAGGTCCCGTGACACCGATTAGCCGTCGCTGCTGGACACCGGAGAGACGGGGGTCGGGCCACGGCGGAGCAGCGGCCACCGCAGGACTGGCGCAGGGGCAGCCCCTCTGAGGGGCAGGGGCTGGGTCGGGTCAGCGCGGACCCACGCCAGCCTGTCTCGCAACATGCCCGAACCGCCGCAAGGCGGCGGCGGCGGCACGCTCACCTTTCTCGGTGTACAGCTCATCCTCGACCATGTGCAGGAACCGCTTGGGCGTCTCCGTGTCGTCCGGCATGTGGAAGAGAATGAGGAAGGGCAGCCCCTCCTCGGTCAGCTCCTCCGCGTTCTCGAAGGTGATCTCCCGCACCTGGCGGACGGACGTCGGTCGACGGGACCAGTCAGGCTCGGCGTGTTTTGCGTGCGCCAGTCCTACAGCCAACCGCGCCGCCAGCCGATCCATAACACAGCCCGGCCATCGGATTCACTCGTCAGATCGGTAAACATGATAGGCCGCTGAATTGCGTCGTCATTTATACACGTTTGTGCTGTAATTTCAGGCGTATACGGTTTCACGGCATAAATGACGCATTTACGTCGTTTTACTACGTCGTACATTATGTGCAATTTACAATCACAGACCTGGCGTGAAATGACCCCTAAATGCGCAAGGTCACGCCAGTCCTCAGTACGCCGCATGCCACGCGCTCAAGCCATCCGCCAAGTGACCACTCTCCCGAATGGGGCGGCGAGCGCTCTCCCCCCATTCCGCTGTCTCCCCGCCACCCGTGACATTCACCGCCTCAAGGCCACCGCTCGAGCACAACCACCGCGTCCCGGTCCGGACATCCCTCGCGCCGGCCCGCGCGGCGCGCGGGGGCCGGCACGGCGCGGCGCGGCGCGGCGCGCGCCACCCACCAGCGGCACGCAGGTGCGGCGCGCCCAGTCGGTCAGCCGCTCCGTGTCCGTGATGTCGATCTGGGGCATGGCGATGTCGTCGGTGGAGCTCGGCTTGCGCACTATCACCAGGTCCTGGCCGCCGGGCATGAACGGCCGGAACGGCTCCCTAGGGGCGCGCGTCACGCCCCGTCACACGCCGCACGGCACTGCGCGCGCCACGTCAGTCGCGCACCGTCGCGACTGCGGCACGTCTTCCGAGCGTGCCTCTAGCGGTGCTAGACGCGCGGGCTGAGCATCGCAGACCAACATACGTGGACGGCGGGAAGGGGGGCTGTCATGCCGGAAGTTTTTGTGGCTGTGGGTGAAATGTTACTGAACCAATCATGAAACACTAACTGCAAAACAAACTTTATAATAAGCAGTGGGACAAACAGTATCAGCTGGCCAGATCTTGAGCGCCAGCTGTCGCTGTCTTTCATTATTAAGAGCTGATACTCGCTTGCACCTGACAACACTGCAACATACTGGTAAAAGCCTTGTTCCGGAGTCCCCATAGCAACAAGTCCTGCCGTAAGGGCACTGCCCTTTAACACGTCTGCATAAAACATAAAGCCCAGATTGTGAAAAAGATGCATTTCGGACCACATACCCGAAGCCGGCGATCATAACGCATTCGTCTTTCAAGGCCATGGCCATTTTCATAAACGACTGGTACGTGCTGGTATCTTGGCTGCTGAAGTACCCAATTACTTGCCCCTTCTTTTCCTGGAAAAGAACAAAAAGATTGAGCACAACAAAACAGAACACAATAGGGGGACTTCTTTAGTTTCGTTATTCTAGCCGACACCAGGAAGACCTCTTGTCATGCAACAACCCTACGCACTATTCATATTGCAATACATTTGCACGTTTTGCAGCAAACGAACGCAATTAACAGATCACCTCCTACGACATTGAAACACTCCCTGGCAGGGGTTCACATACTGCAATGAGTCGTACATACCGCAAAACCAATGCAGCAAGCTGCACTGCAGTCTACTGGTAATGACATAGCAAAGCCGCCAGAGATCTGCACGCCACACAGCATTGATGATGCCCAGAAATAGCTCGCTCACTTCGCCCATCGCTGACACAGAAAGCTACGCCACTTGGCACACGAACGCCACCGGCGCGTTGCTGCGGCGTTGGGGCGCTGGGGCGCCCAGGGCGCCGCGCCTACCTCGGTCAGGTCGTCGGTGGAGTTGATGACCTTGACCGGGTCGCGAACCTCCTCCTCGAGGAACTTGAGGAACGACTCGGCGCTGCGCTGTCCGCGGTACTCCTTCTTGGCCGGATGGCCGTTGCGTATCAGTTTCAGCGTCGGGTACTTGCTGATGTGGAACCGACTCGCAATCTTTTCTGCCGAAGGGAGGCGGAAGTCAAGGCCTGGTCACGTGGGCCACATTGGATGTCATTACATATGTCACGCAACAACACGAGCATCGACACATCGGGTCGTAACGCTGCCTCGAATCAAGGGTGCGACGTGACATTGCTTTAATTTGGGACGCAGGAGTTTCGAGCGCGGACGATGTGTACAAAGGCAGTGTGAAGGAGACGGCTGGGTCGCAAAGTTATGTTCGCATACTGCCAACACTACGCCATTCCGGCGTGCCAAACGGACCGGAAGCCAACTTGACGGGCGTTACAGTCTGAAGTGTCGCAGGGGCTTTGAAGCAGTCACTTGACGTGGAAATGGGTTCGTCCATAGTTACGAACGGATGACTTCTGACAGGCAGCGTGCAGTTGATTGTCGCACCGAACGAATAGCGTAGAAAATTATGAACGAACACAGCACGGAGAAAACCAGTCCAGAAACTTGTCGTGTCGCTTTTCCGCAGGATTCAAGGAAGGCAGACACACGACAAGTGAAAAGGGGGAGGACGGCCACGTTTCCAGCACAGCACTCTGTCTTGTTATACCGGTTCTGTCCATCTCCGATCAACCCTAGTCGTACGTGCACAATAATTACAAAAATAAAAACATGAACCTCAAAAAACTAAACCGACGCGACAGCAATAACGCAGAATACTTTTTCTGCACGTAACTGCAAAGGCATCAACGCAAAATAGCCAAGGTAGCGGACGGTCAAACATGCGGTGAACGAAACGCGACAACGAAACATTCTCTAGCTACGTGACATGTGACCTCACTCCACCTCGGTCACACCACGTCCCATCGGAAAGGTCGTGCGTCATCGCGCCAGCGGGTACGTTTTCCCCACATCCGCACGCACGGTTGCGACAGACTATTCCGGCGTGAACTCACGCAGGGTCGAAACGGCGGCAGTTACTAAGCTGCTATTGCTCAACTTTGTAACACGGGCTCCGTTACGCCACTTTACGCCGGCGGCTGCCGGTCTTGACGCGAACGTCACATTATTGCTTCTCGGACATTCGGTGTGTCCTTGCCTCCTCCCGCCAATCCATGCCATTGTACAGACTAATGCTGAAGTAAGGTAAAAAAGAACCGAGTAGCCGTGGATAAATGTAAAATGACGCAACGGCATGCTTTGATTAGCCATCATGAGCATACTACGGAACGGACCAGGTTTTCAAGGCTAGCAAGTGACCTACACCTAATGATCACCGCATAAACCAAGCGTTTCTCGTTCCCTCCCCAGTTAACCGAGACCACCGTCTTAGTGGGGCGGGAGACCCCCTCCCCCCGCCCCCGCCCCCTCCCGGCCGCAGCAGCTCAGAGGCGCTGACTCCGGCGGGAGAGGGGGGGGGGGGGGAGGGGACGGCCGAACCGGTCGGACCGGGCGACCGATCCTGCCGCGAGAGAGGCGGCCCGGGCCAGATTGGCGAGAGACAGCCCGGACCAGACCGGTCCGTCCGGCGTCGTCCGCCGGCCAGGCGGCGTACCGGTGCGGCCCGACCTGCCCGCGCCGGCCGCAGGCAGCGGGTCACACCGCCGGCCCGGCAGGGATCGCCGACCGACACGGAACGCTACCAAGGCGGCGGACCCCGCGAGCGGCGGGCCGCGTGCGCCACAGCGAACGGCATTACCCCGTTCACGCCTCCTCCACGCCATCTCCCACGCCTCCGCTGGGCAGCTCCCTCCGCCGGCGGCTCCGTCTCCGCCGTCGAGCCGACGAGAGCAGAGGGTCAGCCGGTCATGACCGCCGCCACGGCGGCGAGAGCGGTTATGCCGGTCTCGCGGCGTCCGGTCCGGCGCGATGCCGGCCGGCGGCGACGGCGGCGGACGTACCGCGCGCCGGCGGCCGCGCCAAACCCCGTCACGACCGCCGACCGCGGACGGATCTGGCCCCGCAGCGGACGCCGGTGAAAGGCTGCGCCGCGCCGCGCCACGGCCGACAATTCACCGCGGTTTCTATTTGGGGTGGCACACACGGGGTTTTATCATCGGGCTTGGCCGCTGTGGACTGCGAGTCCACCCCTCTGACTGAAAGTCGCAGCTGCGGACTATGAGTCAGCAGTCTCAAGCAGTACGGGTACAGTGTTGTAGCTTATTCTCGTACGTGTGGTCAACGCAGCAGGCCAGTCAGTTATGACGATATTTGTACTCAGGTCAATGCATCCACATATTTGATATTTGGGACGCAGTAGCGGCTTCATAGCGCCACGTTTGGAAACAGATGGCCATACCAGTACCTCAGGTGATTAGCGCAAGCTTTCACTGCAAAAACCCACCAAGGGCCGTACATCTATTACCAGATGGTTGTATAAGGACTCCGCGACGAGCACTGCATATCTGTAAACTCTGATCCCAGATATGCATGCAATCAAAATCTCTGGACCAAATATTACAAAAATGCAAGGCGATTCTTCATTTTAACTCGTTGGCAAGGATATTGGCAATAAGCGTGCAAACCTCTTCGCGCCACTCCAGGTTCCACGAAACCGGAAATGTAAAAGAACGAGTATGCAAAAAAATTATTACGAGCGCTCTTTCACATTAAGAGTGCACGTGCATACGTCGATACATTTCATCAGCTTTGCACTGTGCGATGCAGTTCTTACGGTGATTTTCCACAGCCCTGTCCTCTTTCTTAGAAGCCGGCAAAAAAAGAAAAAAGAAAAGGAAGTGGTCCTGAGCAGATCATACGTTTCGAACACGTCTGACGTTAATCTCCGATAGATCTCCGATGCAAACCGTGACTTGCCGTGACTGTGGCAAAGAGACTTTCTCCTGGCTTTCAACGTTAAGTTACATCTAAATGTCCTGAACTTCATTCGCATTCATTGTTTGCACGGATGCCGTTTCGGATTAGGCCCCATACTAAGGACGGGGGGGGGGGGGGGGGGCTCATGTGTTGCGAGGGCACTGACCGCGCCACCGAAGTGTGTGAGTCGAGACTATAAGATATTTAGCCTTATTATTCAAATACTTAGCAAAGTGAATTTCTAACGTGTCACGTAAGGCCACGACATTGGCGGTCGGTAAAAAGCTTTCTCCTCTTCGTCGAGGATATACAACGCCTTAGGTGGGAGTCCGACCTCTCCTTGGTGAGGTGGGAGCCAGACCCACCCACTGGCAAGGTGGGAGTCAGATCCACTCACCGATGAGGTGGGAGCCAGATCCATTCACTGGTGAAGTAGGAGTCAGACTCACCCACTGGCAAGGTGGGGGTCAGACCCACTCACTGGCGAGGTGGGAGTCAGACCCACTCACCGATGAGGTGGGAGCCAGATCCACTCACTGGTGAAGTGGGAGTCAGACCCACCCACTGGTGACCCTCGACCCCACTGAGTACGACGCTCACTGATCGCCCGGGCCGGCGCTCTGACCACTACCCCTATCACTGGGATGACGGAGTTGTTGCAAGAACAGGAAAAATGCAACTCAATCCGAGGGAAAAGGATATAGCAATCCATGGAAAACCCATGGATCTCACCGATACCAGGACAGAACATCATAATCTCTTAACATGAAAGGGCCTCAGGTCTTGAGGACAGCAGGGCTGTGAAATGCACCAAATGATCTTCAAGATCACTATTTCAGTTCAAAACCTCATACAAATGTGGAACACTCCCTTTACGAGGGCGGACCACAGACCCTCGCACCGTACTCCCGAGGCTTGCGACCATGAAAACAACACCACAACACGCACACCGATCACTTGGGCTTTCGGGTACCGTGGCAGCGCGGTCAAACGGCGCCCGTAACTGGAGTGACGCCAGACAGGTTCTGTGGCGCCAGCCGGAGGCGGGCGAGGTTTGGATGCTGGTTAAGCAGGGCTGACTACGGTCACTGCAACGCACGTCGACCGCTGCCTGCGTTGGTTTTTCGTGCTGGCAACGTACCGACCCGAACTGACCACCGCACACTTTGGACGCACATCATCGTGTGGTTTGACCTGACCTGGCCCTGTTACAAATGTATTACCATACTGCACATACCTGGACAAAATTTACTTGCACTCGCTCAGGTTGGCTTACCAGGCCAGCCTTATGGGATGAGGTAAAACATAGTTTGGTTATGGGTGGCAAACCAGCATGCCATTCATTTTTTCCCACTCCAGCTATTAGACTTAGTCGAAATCGTCATCGCCAAGGTCATCGGCCACCGAAAGAGGAACATCGAAACCATCGGAAAAGGCATGCCACAGTCTGGTGGGACTAAATAATGTCTTCCATTCAGAAGCATTGCACACCTACCTTCTTTATCACAGTCCACCTTCGCCATTATGACTCGATTCTTGTCCAGTTTCTTGGACACCAGGTCTGCACCTTCATCCCAAATCGGTTCCAGCATGTTGCTAAAGCGGCACCAGTCGGCATAGAAGTTTACCAGCACCAGCTCAGTTGAAGCTGTTGGATACAATGTTTCATAATTAATGATTGTTCATGTACCTTAATCTCATTACTGGACTTCTCATATCACAAAAGCTTATCACATACAAAATCTGACTTGGTCACACTGCAGATTGAAGCTAAATTGGCTACAACATGGTCAGCTTTGGTCTACACCGTGACTATGTTTTAAAGTAGTCCTTTGTATGCCTAAACATACTCAGTACCATTACATCACTTTGCTTACGCATATCACACCACGATAGTTTTGCTTCACAACTCATTTCACAACACACTGCTTCAAATATAAATTTCTTACCTATCACTTTGTCAAAGTTGTCTTCTGTCAGCTGCAAAGAGCTTCCATGTATTGGCTGTAGAACAGCCAGTAATTGCTGTAAACAATAACAGCATAAGCAATGATATCTAACTGCCGTGAAATTGTGGGATTTCATGAAATCGTCAGTAATAAAACATATGGCAGGACACAAAGACGCAAAAAGAAGCTGGCAGCTTCAGCATGCCTACTGACATCATCAGAGTAGTGCCCTATGAGACAGCAGCACATATGTAACAGGTGCATGGCCTTAGGAGCCCTGAGATCTCTAGGCACCCTGCACGTGCGGATGTTGTCAGGGTGTGTGACGTAGTCACACACATCCCACCAACTCAGGCACCTGCATGTCAGTGAAAACAATCACAAACACAAATCCCTGAGATGACCCTAGCCCAAAGATCACATGTTGCACTCTGTGCAAATGTTAGGCAGCAACCTGTTCCAGACTGAGAGGCAATGCGGGAAATGTGGAACTGGAAAGATGTGACACTGGACAATAATGTTGCTGGCCATGGGTGAAAGGTGGAAACTTTCCATGAACAGAGAAGGGTAGAATTACCATTTGGTCAAGTCAGTGATGTGTTGTTGAGACCATATCATACTTTCTGATAAATTATGTGGGTTATTACCCTATACCTCCCTCAAATTTACATTTGTTTGTGTAGGAGGTTTAAGGTTTTGAGAACATGGCAAAAACAATTGCTACAATTATCATAACTCAATATAAAGAAAATGGAACTTGATATTACCATTGTTAGACTACCTTGGTGCATCTACCACAGTGTCTTATCCAATGTTCTCAAGCTTTAGAAGAAGAAGCACCAGATACAAGTTGGACAAAATAGTATCCAAATCTATGGGTTGTGGTTAAAGTCACATAATTGAAGATTGGTAGTCAGGTGATATATCTTTTTTCACTTTACAGATATCTGACAAGAATAAAAACGAGATCATACGTTGAGTTACAGCAGACAACAACAAAAGGCACATCATACACTATCATACTTTATCTGTGACCAGCTATCTTGTGATACATAGGTGTATTATGCATATATTTGAGCATGTTTACCACAATTTACACCCATGTGCGCCAATTACAAGGATGGATCCAGGATGACATAAGGTTCCAAGTTAATTGGCTCATGGGATGTTTTCAAGCTCTTAGTAATAAGTGCATGTCTGCAAGGTGGCAAACAAGGCAGCAAGTGATACATCAAAGTTCAGAGATGCATGGTAAGTATCTACCTCCCTGGAATACATAATCCCAAGGCAGGTCTACAAATAGGTCTACCCCAGTCATGTCGCTACCTGGGCGGGTTAATCAACTCATCATAGTTAGCAGTGGCTGAGTCGCAGGGTCTGCTCCACGGAGCCTGCTATCACCATCTTAAGGATAAATTCCTGCTTGTCATGACTTCACCGAAGTCAAGTACCCACAACACACTCTGGAAATAAAACGGCGGCAGGCTCCAATGGCCCGCACGAACTCCCACGTAGCTTGCTATTACTCACCACGATAACAGCGCACAAATTTACGTAATGCATTTTCACTTGGCTTCTGTGCTGATTAGCCTAGTAGCAGCTCACACCTGTGGAGCGATGCACGAACACCCAGATAGTGAGCAAAGTTCACAATTTTGTGCAATTAATTAACCCCCTCGCAACCGCCCGGAAAAGACAACACCACGACCGACGAACCGTAAAGCATCCGTAAAAGCAAAGCCGCTTATTTGTCACAGCTGCGGTTCGTCACTCGGCACAGGCATTCTACCGGAAGTAGGCTATGTTTCGGTGGTCTTTTGATGACGAAATATGTAATATACTGAAATTATCTTATCAATATTTACTCCTAATTTCGGTTCTATTTAATAAAAGCAACCTTAAAAAACCAAATAATTACTTTTTAAAAAAATATAATGTACTCAAATAGAAGTCTAATCGTAAATGCATAATCACTTTGTGCCACGCGTTGACATCTGTGTGGTAAGATTCTCTACTATTTCTACCAGCATGTGAATCGGTTTTCAAGGCCAAGGATCGCGAGGCTTTTAATTCGACAAACACGTGGTGTGTGCCCGTAGTGGGATGTCTGGGTGTTCGGGTGGGGTTTAGTTTGTTAGGCTTGGTTGAGTGGGTTTGATCATCGTATGGGGCCGGTGCAGTAGTTGGCGTTTTCATTAATCCTCTGTATTTCAGCCGTTTTTAAGAACGACTGGTGAGTTACTGCGCGCATTTTTGGATTGATCAACTCCCTGGTTTCGTTGTGAGAACACCCAGCAGCGCCGGTATGGGGTGTGGGAATGGAGCATCGGAACAAGTTTGTGTAGCGGAGATGCCCAGATGTAATGCATCTTCGTGATTGATGAATATGCCAGGTTGTTTAAAAAAACAAACTTGTGCTAACACTGAAGCCTAGGAATGCCTGATGTGGTCATTGTGGCTGTTATACACACACAGTCTCTAAGGCTATATGACATCATCTGGCTCTCCTGCAGCAGATTTTATGTTTTCTATGATTGCATTCCACTTGCTCCTTGCCATGTACTGTATGTGGGCCATGTGAATATTCTGTTGAATTGTTTTTCAGGATAACTGCATTCTTGGCAAAGAAAACAAGTTGGTCAAAATGGGGAAAAAAGATAAGAAAAAGAAAGGGCCAGGGTATAGAAAAAACTGCAGCAAAAACTGAAAAGAATTTGTCCAAGAAATTAAAGAAGCAGCTAACCAAGAAAGGAGAAGTATGCAACATGTCATTACTATGTTCTGTCAGATTATGAGTCTAGTATCTTTTTTGAAGATCATAACAACATTATTTTTTAACTCAGAAATGTTGTGCATACTCACTCTTACTTGGGCAAATGTTGATAAAAAGTATGTTATTGTCAGTTTGTGCTAATGTGACTATGGCATAGCAACTAGGCCTGCCAGTGCATGTCAGCTAATCTCAAACTCCTGGGTAGGTTTACTGCCATTGTTCAGTAGCTAGTGAATTCTCTACCATTCAGACTTGCAAGCCACCTTGGTCTACTTGGTAAGTCATCTTTTGCAAAGGTTTATGGTTATGTGAAATCCAACATTTTCTTCTCCAGGAAAGTGTGGAGCTGATGATTGGCCGTTTGGTGGCTGAGGAAGAGCTGAAGAAAGAGATTGTAGAAAAGGTTTCACCACCACCACCAGCCAGAAGCAGTTTTACCATGTGTGCCCATCCTGAAAGGGATGAGATTCTGCTGTATGGTGGTGAATATTTCAATGGCAAAAATGTGAGAAAATTTTTAAATAAGCTGTATGAATGTGACTGATTTTGCTCATAATAACTGATAATTAACATACCAGAATATACTGGCCAGTTGATGATATCAAACAGTCCTTGATATGCAGGGGCTTAGTGTCCTATCCACTTACAAGGCTGGCTGTACCTCACCCTTCACTCCCACCCCCATCTCTGCCTCTACCTCCATCCCCAAATTGGTCTTCAGCTATCCCAACTTTGAGAAAAAGTGCACTAAATCTTAAAAATAACCCATTTGTTATTAATTCTGAGGTAAGGTTGAGTCATTTTTTACTGTTCAGTTTCTCAACTTATTTTGTGAACCTATGCATATGTCAGGATGTTTTTTTTAGAATGTTTTGTATTTATGTGCTTCAAACAGCACTCATCATCATTTACACACTTTCATTATAACACTACATCATTTCTTCCTCAAGAAGAGGTGACTGAGGTGTTTGTTGCACATTTCATGTGAGTGAATCCTGTTGGATTGCATTGTTATTGAGGTGTGCATCCATAATCTTGTCGCTCTCCACTATGTTGTGTACTATCAGCCTCTATGATCACTGGACTGGGGCACCAGTACCTAGTGCGGTGGTTAAGCAGCATGACTGAAAATGTAGGCAGGTGTTTGATCCTCTGTGGTGCCTGTCCTTCCTACCATGGTGAGAGGCAGGAGATGCTATTAGTCCTCATTAGCTGAATGCATTGTAAAGCCCCAATGACAATGACAACTGACACTGCAGAGTGACCTGTACCAGCTCGCGGCTGCTCGTCCGGCAGACGACGGTGTTCGGCGATCTGTACCAGTACCGGTGCCGGGCGGCGGAGTGGCGCCTGCTGCAGTACCCGCGCGGCCCGCCGCCGCGCTGCGCGCACGCGGCCGTGGCGGCGCCGCTCGGCGGGGGCCAGCTCTGGCTGTTCGGCGGCGAGTTCTCCAGTCCCAGCGGCGAGCAGTTCCACCACTACCGCGACCTCTGGTGCCTGCACACCAACGCACGGCGCTGGGAGAAGATCAGGTGGATGGCACACGCTGGCAGCCACGCGCTGAACCAGTCACCACTCCACCATCAACATTCCCGGAGCCATCACTGTCCATCCTAATAGCTCTGTTGGTTAGAGCACATGCCTTCTCATTCACCTCCCCGTGGTGGGGCAGGTTTGAGAAGGTTCATGCGCTCGCTTTTTGCCCTTGACTGGGATAACCTACGGTTGATGGCAGCAGCCGCGAGCTGGTATAGGTAGCAAGGACCGTACCGGGCATTCCAGGACGTTAAAACTTCGCCACCGAATTCTGCTTTTGACCCGTAATTTCACGGTCAGGGTGGGCAAGGCCTCACGCAAGAAACACTGCACCGGGCGTGCAGTGCTTCCAAGCTCCATGCGATGAGTAGGTTGGGACTAAACCTTTTGAACAGTGATTGGGGTAGATAGTAAGTCCAGCACATTGCGAAAATTATTGTCCGTGCGTAGACCTTACGACGCGGAGGGTTCGGGACTTGTCTAATTACATTGTATTTTACTCCGCTTGTTTCTGGCAGAAATCGATTCTGGTATCCGTAGCATTAACCTGCATTATTCGGTGATCAGAATGCCGGACTAATTGTGTGGTGCAGTCATTGCTCGTGTCATAGCACATGAGCCGCGCTAATGAGCACAGCAGGTCGATATGTCGTAAAATGGAAAGACTAAGTCAGTTTGCTGCGCGGCAAAATATCGAGTCAAAATAGCGAAGCATGGCGCCTCGACGATAACGTTCAGCCCCTTTACGTCGTTTAAACAGTCTATGCGGATTTCAGCTGGGCGCACCGAAGCACAGCGCCACACTGAGCGTCGACCTCACGCCCTCACGGTCGTTAGCCAAGCGTGCCATCCCCGCGTCCCATGTGCCTGAACGGTGCTGACCGGACCGCTCGACTTTCCAGCGCGGCGGGCGGCCCGTCCGCTCGCAGCGGCCACAGGATGGTCTACTACCAGAAGCAGCTGATCGTGTTCGGCGGGTTCCACGACAACCTGCAGAGCTTCCAGTACTTCAACGATCTGCACGCGTTCGATATCGACAGGCGCGAGTGGCGCAAATTGGAGGTGTCCGGTGAGAGGACGGGAGCGGGAGGGGTGTCAAACTGGAGGTGACTGGTGAGAGGACGGGAGTGGGAGGGGTGTATACTGAGGGTATCCGGTGATAGGACGGGTTAGGGAGCAGTGCAAATTGGATCTCTCGTTGTTGTACGTGGCTCAGACAAAATTGCCTGCTAAAGTGCCTCGGACACGCCGGTACCCGACCTTGTTTGTGCCGATTCGTTCGCCCCTCACGCTGATGCTAGTTGTGCCAGTCTTTTGGTAGTGTCAGCGCTTCTCCACGGTGCCGCTGCCCATACCCCTTCCCTCCCCCCCCCCCCCCCTCGGTGTCGTGCCCCTCTGCCCCCCGGTGCCGTGCGTTCCTCCGTACCATCCCCTCCGCCCCGTTACCGTGCCCTCCGATCCGGTACCATCCCCTCCGCCCCGGTACCGTGCCCTGCGCTCCGGGTACCATCCCCCTCCGCTCCGGTGCCCATCCTCTCTGGCCCGGTACCGTGCTCTCCGCTTCTGTACCATCCCCTCCGCCCCGGCGCCATCCCCTCCGCCCCGTTGACCGTCCCCTCCGCCCCGGCGATGCCGCCTCTGGCTGCCTGCTCACCGCACACCGTGCCCGCCAGGTCAGGGCCCGTCGGCCCGCTCGAGCGTGGCCATGCTGGCGCTGGCCGACGGCCGCGTGCCTCGTCTACGGCGGCTACTGCAAGGAGAAGGTGAAGAAGAACGTGGAGAAGGGCACCACGTTTCAGCGACATGTACCGGCTGACACCGGACAGTGAGTACCGGCCGGTGGGAGGTGCCCGGTTCGCGGTCACCACTGCCAGCTGCAACCCGGAAGCCGAGAGGCGGGCGGGCCGCGTGGGCGAGCCTGGGGAGGACTTGTGGTGCCGTCCGTGAGAACATCTGATGCTATGGGGATGCCATGTGAGCGTTGGAAAGAATATGACCGTCGTAAGGCGAAAAGGCCTGTGTGCCATTTCGTTAAAAACGCTTTTTGAGGTTTGGACGGGCAGAATGGGGGCTGCTTTTGTAGGATAACTTTTTTAGACGTCCATGTGCACTCTGATGGTCGTTAAGACGGGTCAGCTGATTACCGTTGGGTGTTCTGTGAACATATTTCTGCAACCGCTCTGTTGATGCGTGGCTAAAACGCTAACCCTCAGCCGTTTTAACGCAGTGCGCACAAGTAAACAACCTTGCTGCATTGGTGCTGACAGCCCTGGTTTGTGCTATCACTTATACCACGACCATAGCATAGTGTGAATAGTTTTGGTTGGTCGGAGGTGTCGGGTGTTCAAGCGTAACCGATGTCTGACCCAGGTGTATGAACCGGGTCACTGTGGCTTGTTCTGTTTCGGACCCTCCTTTGCGTCAGGCACTGTTGGCCGCTCCAGAACCCGCCGCGAGTCCGACAGTCGCCTGCGTGACACACGCGTGACGTCCCGGACCCCCGCCCTCCTCGGGAGCTGGACAGTTGGCTCCGTGACACACGCGTGACGCCCCGGACCCCCGCCCTCCTCGGAGCTGGACAGTTGGCTCCGTGACACACGCGTGACGCCCCGGCCCAGCCTGGACCCCCCAACCCCACCGGAGCTGTATAGTTCGCCGCCTAACCGACGCCCGGCCGCTCGGCTCGCTTCAGAGCACGACCTGAGCCTGACGCGCTGGCGCTGGAGCCAGGTGAAGCAGAGCGGCGCGCGGCCCTCGCACCGCAGCGGCATGAGCGGCTGCCTCGTGCGCGGCGACAGCGTGCTCTTCTTCGGAGGTGAGGCGGCCTGATGCGATGCGGCCCGTACGCTCCCGGCCTTGTCTCCTGCACTGTGCTGTGTCGTGCCGTGACGTGTTTTGCTGTGCTGTGCTGCGTCGTGCCGTACTGTGTTATGTCGTGCTGTGTGCGCTTTGTCGTGCTGTGCTGTGTTATGTTGTGCTGTGCGGTATTGTGTTGTGCCAGCTGTGGTGTGCAGTGTCTCGTGCTGTGTTGTGCCGTGCTATAACATGCCGCGTTTTGTCATGCCGCGCTATGCCATACCGTACTTTGTTATGCCATGCCGTGCTATGCCGTGCTGCACTGTGCCATGCCTCCTATCACATCTTGGTCCTTCTGTTCGCACCGCTATTCCTCCGGAGATGACGTCTCGCTGGTTTGCCCCCCCCCCCCCCCGTCCCGTCCCCTCGCTGCCAGTTCTGTTCGGTTCCGTCGCGTGAGCGGACGGGAGCCAGCTCTGAACAGCAGGCAGCTGGGGCGGCGGAGCCGGGCCGGTGTGGAGGCAGGCTGCAGCCCCGCCAATGAGGCTGCAGCCCGGCTGTGTGGGGAACGATGGACGGTCGATGGCAAGTCGTTTTCTTCGAACTATTTTAAAATGTTTTTCATGTCTTGGGCGCCATGTCTGGCACCGAATGCGTCGTCACGTGGCAGCTGGGTGTCGCTCGGGTATGTTTGGGATCGCTGATGGGTGACATACATGTCTTCCCGCAGGCGTCACAGACGAAGAGAGTGACGACAAACTCAAGGGTACCTTCTTCAACGACATGTACATGCTCGACGCCGGCAAGGGCGTCTGGCACACAGGTGAGCTGGATGAGGCGCCTCGTGGGATCCAGGGGCGCTAGCTCTGATCCAATCCGCGTACAGCATGTGTCGGAATCGACAGGCTGTGGCCCGATCTTGCCGCGGCATGCGCTGGCATCCAGCTGGCACCGACGCTCATCCGATGTTTTCACGGCGCGTGCTTGGATGTGCAGTGCGCCGGCTCGGAGCTGGTGCTGGCCGTACGAGCTGACCTGACTCGCTGCTCAGAGCTCGCCACCTGACGCTCATCCGTCTCCGTCAGTGACCCTCTCTGGCCGGCGGGACCCCGCCCGGCGGCGGCGCCGTCGCCGCGCGGCAGACGACCCGGCCCCCGAGCCGGCGGCAGCGGCGGCATCGGGCAGCGGTGACCCCGCCGAGCAGCTGGAAGCGATGTCGATCGAGGAGGAGGCGGCGGCGGTGGCGGCGCCGTCGCCGCGCGCCCGGGCCGGCCTGGCGGCTCGCGCCGGCCAGCTGTTCCTGTACGGCGGCCAGCTGGAGCGGGGTAGTGTAGAGGTCACGCTCAGCGACTTTTACCAGCTCGGTGAGTGGCAGGGGAGCGGCGCCAACGTGCCCAGGAGGGCGCCACCCGAGTCGTGTCACCTTGGGTGCTTTGTGTCTGGGTGAATTCGTGTCGCCTGCGGTGCTTTGGGTCTGGGCGAATTCGTGACGCCTTCGGTGTTCCAGATCTGGGCGAATCCGTGTCGCCCTCGGTGCTCTGGGTCTGGGCGAATTCATGTCACCATCGGTGCTCGCTCTGGTCTGGGCGAGGTTGCGCACTTCGAGGCGCCGAGCTCACGAGACGTACGTCGGTCGCTGTCAGGCTGTTGTTCGCTAAGGAGAATGCTCAGAGATGTCTCAAAAATACTGGTTCTTCCTGCGGTGTGCCTGAAAAAGAAGGGGCCCGGTTCATCCGTAGGGAAGGGCCGCCCGCCTTGGGCACCGCTCAGGAGCTTAACTTTTCGGCAGGCGCTTCGTTTTTTATGAATTTCGAGAAGTCTGTTGGCCACGCCCTGCTTCAGCTAGACGTAATCAGCACTCCAGATGGAGGTGGCACGATGCTGAAACCCATTAATATTTGACGGTGTCTGAGGCGAATCGCCTGCTCCTGCTAAACCGCGCCCTGGTTTAAGGCGTGATCGTTTGACGGCACCGTCCGGCGGTCCTGGCGGGCTTGGTTCGCCGCGCACTGTCGTAGATGGAGATAGTGCAGGAGCACTGAGCTGAGCTGGCTTTCGATGGTATATGGTGTCCAGGGTGTAACCGCTCTGAGGGGGAGGGGCTTGGCAGAAGATTTCCTCAAAGTTTTCCAAAATGAGGTTTCGCCCCTCCAATAATATTCTGCCCGTAGAATGCACGCTTTTCACGTTTTCCCATTGCACATGTCCTTTTCAGATCATATTGCCCCCAGATTTCAGTGTGACTCCTGCAATCCTAAGGCGTCCCCCCCCCCCCCGCCGCCACTTCAGAGACGTGGTTACGTCTATGGATGGTGTGTTCCAACTCGCTCAGAGCCGGCGTTTCTTCTAACCCGCAGA
>NW_023596545.1:28089825-28129506 GCF_011947565.3 Pollicipes pollicipes
GCGTCCCGGCCGCTTCTTCTGCACCACCCCGCTCACAGCCCCCGGCATCACCACGCACCCCCCTCCACGCGCCAGCCGCCCGGCCGCGGCGGTGGCGACCCACGCAGCTGCCTAGCGCCGGCGGCGCGGCATCATAGCTCGTCCTTGAGCAGGCTGTATCGGTTTCCGGACGGGCCCAGCTTCTTGAAGACGGACTCGGGCGGCGAGGTGGGCGGCGGCGCCGGCTTCTGGCCGCGCGTCGGCGCCGGCGCCGGTGCCGCCGCCGCCGGCGCCGCCGGCTCCTGCACGCCGTAATGGAACTCGCGATGTAGTTTGCCCGAGTGCAGGTCGGCGATGAAGTCTGCAGCTTGCCGGGCGTCTCCATGTCCTGCCGGCGGCCGGCGGCCGGTGAGGGGAGGTCCCGCTGGGAAGGCGAAACCCCGCTGGGAGGGGAAGTTCCACTAGAGGGGAGGTCCCGTTGGGAAGGGGAAATCCCGCTGGTAGGGAGCCTGTTGGGAGGAGAAGACCTGTTGGGAGAGGAAGCCTTGCTGGGAGAGATGCCCACTGGGAGCGCGGGGCCCCGCTGGGAGAACGAGGCCCCGCTGGGAGGGGGAGGCCCCACTACGACATGGGGCGGCGGGTGCGGGGCGTCTCTCGCCGTTATCGGCGGAAAAGAACGGCTAACAGAAGATTCGAAAGCGATCGCTATGGGGGGGGGGGGGGGGGATTACGCGAGCGTGGTTTTACTGACGTCAACCCCAGCGTCACTGTAACTGAAGGCCGTAGCGCAAGTGGTGAGCTTAGTTAGAGCGTTTACATCGAGGCAGCGATTTCATCCACCGACCACCGCACGCGGTTCTTCGCATTTAGTATCCACGTATGAACGCTCACATTTTGCATGGGCTTTGTGCCAATACACTAGCGTGTAATGCATTGGTAGTATTCGGAAATGCTGCACATATGATGTTGGCTCACTCAATTTCCATACTACATGGCGTTGGCTCCACTGGTGATACCCATTCCATACTTTAGAGCCTTTGGTTGAAACAATTCCGACAAACTACTGCGATGATGACGATGATCGGGGTTCTAGGGCGCGCCGACTTCTGGGGTCATTTTGCGCCCAGACAAATTACCGTCCAATGTTATCAGTCGGTATCTGGTCAGCTGGATCCCAACCAACATCAAGACGCACTGCGCTGAGGTTTGACACTTCTAAAACATCGTGATGTTCTGTCCACAAGACAAGTCGGACCGCAAGACAAGTTCGGACCGTAATGTGGACGCCAAAAAGCGGAATAGGGACACAACAGAATAATGACAAACGAGTTCACATCAAACAAGGCTTGCCAAGTCCCACAAGGTTTACAAGACTCTCTCAGTACTTGGCCCACCACATCAGGCTATCTATCACTAGTGCCGTAAACCATAAAATCGCAAAGCACGACACTCCCGAGTACCCGCGTCGCCGGACACCCCCCCTCAGCCATGAGAGTCCACCGGCCGCCAGTCCGCCGCGTCCGCCGCCAGCAGCGCTACAGTCGGCTCACCTTGATATCGGGGAAGACATACATATGCCGGAAGCTGTCGATGGCTATTAGCGGCAGGTCCGCCTTGGACTTGCCGAGGTGCTGCAGCGGGTGGGCGAACGTCAAGCCGTCCGCCGTCAAAAACTGGATCCCCTCTGCGAGGTACGAGAGTCGGGGCAGGTCAGTCGAATGCACGGGTTCCTCTCTGAGCGTGTGACCGACACACGAGCCTTCCTCTCACAGACGGCAGGTCCCGTGACACCGATTAGCCGTCGCTGCTGGACACCGGAGAGACGGGGGTCGGGCCACGGCGGAGCAGCGGCCACCGCAGGACTGGCGCAGGGGCAGCCCCTCTGAGGGGCAGGGGCTGGGTCGGGTCAGCGCGGACCCACGCCAGCCTGTCTCGCAACATGCCCGAACCGCCGCAAGGCGGCGGCGGCGGCACGCTCACCTTTCTCGGTGTACAGCTCATCCTCGACCATGTGCAGGAACCGCTTGGGCGTCTCCGTGTCGTCCGGCATGTGGAAGAGAATGAGGAAGGGCAGCCCCTCCTCGGTCAGCTCCTCCGCGTTCTCGAAGGTGATCTCCCGCACCTGGCGGACGGACGTCGGTCGACGGGACCAGTCAGGCTCGGCGTGTTTTGCGTGCGCCAGTCCTACAGCCAACCGCGCCACCAGCCGATCCATAACACAGCCCGGCCATCGGATTCACTCGTCAGATCGGTAAACATGATAGGCCGCTGAATTGCGTCGTCATTTAAACACGTTTGTGCTGTAATTTCAGGCGTATACGGTTTCACGGCATAAATGACGCATTTACGTCGTTTTACTACGCCGTACATTATGTGCAATTTACAACCACAGACCTGGCGTGAAATGATCCCTAAATGCGCAAGGTCACGCCAGTTCTCAGTACGCCGCATGCCACGCGCTCAAGCCATCCGCCAAGTGACCACTCTCCCGAATGGGGCGGCGAGCGCTCTCTCCCCATCCCGCCGTCTCCCCGCCACCCGTGACATTCACCGCCTCAAGGCCACCGCTCGAGCACAACCACCGCGTCCCGGTCCGGACATCCCTCGCGCCGGCCCGCGCGGCGCGCGGGGGCCGGCACGGCGCGGCGCGGCGCGCGCCACCCACCAGCGGCCACGCAGGTGCGGCGCGCCCAGTCGGTCAGCCGCTCCGTGTCCGTGATGTCGATCTGGGGCATGGCGATGTCGTCGGTGGAGCTCGGCTTGCGCACTATCACCAGGTCCTGGCCGCCGGGCAATGAACGGCCGGAACGGCTCCCTAGGGGCGCGCGTCACGCCCCGTCACACGCCGCACGGCACTGCGCGCGCCACGTCAGTCGCGCACCGTCGCGACTGCGGCACGTCTTCCGAGCGTGCCTCTAGCGGTGCTAGACGCGCGGGCTGAGCATCGCAGACCAACATACGTGGAAGGCGGGGAGGGGGCTGTCATGCCGGCAGTTTTGTGGCTGTGGGTAAAATGTTACTGAACCAATCATGAAACACTAACTGCAAAACAAACTTTATAATAAGCAGTGGGACAAACAGTATCAGCTGGCCAGATCTTGAGCGCCAGCTGTCGCTGTCTTTCATTATTAAGAGCTGATACTCGCTTGCACCTGACAACACTGCAACATACTGGTAAAAGCCTTGTTCCGGAGTCACCATAGCAACAAGTCCTGCCGGAAGGGCACTGCCCTTTAACACGTCTGCATAAAACATGAAGCCCAGATTGTGAAAAAGATGCATTTCGGACCACATACCCGAAGCCGGCGATCATAACGCATTCGTCTTTCAAGGCCATGGCCATTTTCATAAACGACTGGTACGTGCTGGTATCTTGGCTGCTGAAGTACCCAATTACTTGCCCCTTCTTTTCCTGGAAAAGAACAAAAAGATTGAGCACAACAAAACAGAACACAATAGGGGGACTTCTTTAGTTTCGTTATTCTAGCCGACACCAGGAAGACCTCTTGTCATGCAACAACCCTACGCACTATTCATATTGCAATACATTTGCACGTTTTGCAGCAAACGAACGCAATTAACAGATCACCTCCTACGACATTGAAACACTCCCTGGCAGGGGTTCATATACTGCAATGAGTCGTACATACCGCAAAACCAATGCAGCAAGCTGCACTGCAGTCTGCTGGTAATGACATAGCAAAGCCGCCAGAGATCTGTACGCCACACAGCATTGATGATGCCCAGAAATAGCTCGCTCACTTCGCCCATCGCTGACACAGAAAGCTACGCCACCTGACACACGAACGCCACCGGCGCGCCGCTGCGGCGCTGGGGCGCTGGGGCGCCCAGGGCGCTGCGCCTACCTCGGTCAGGTCGTCGGTGGAGTTGATGACCTTGACCGGGTCGCGAACCTCCTCCTCGAGGAACTTGAGGAACGACTCGGCGCTGCGCTGTCCGCGGTACTCCTTCTTGGCCGTATGGCCGTTGCGTATCAGTTTCAGCGTCGGGTACTTGCTGATGTGGAACCGACTCGCAATCTTTTCTGCCGAAGGGAGGCGGAAGTCAAGGCCTGGTCACGTGGGCCACACTGGATGTCATTACGTATGTCACGTAACAACACGAGCATCGACACATCGGGTCGTAACGCTGCCTCGAATCACGGTTACGACGTGACATTGCTTTAATTGGGACGCAGGAGTTTCGAGCGCGGACGATGTGTACAAAGGCAGTGTGAAGGAGACGGCTGGGTCGCAAAGTCATGTTCACATACTGCCGACACTAGGCCATTCCGGCGTGCCAAACGGACCGGAAGCCAACTTGACGGGCGTTACAGTCTGAAGTGTTGCAGGGGCTTTGAAGCAGTCACTTGACGTGGAAATGGGTTTGTCCATAGTTACGAACGGATGACTTCCGACAGGCAGCGTGCAGTTGATTGTCGCACCGAACGAATAGCGTAGAAAATTATGAACTAACACAGCACGGAGAAAACCAGTCCAGAAACTTGTCGTGTCGCTTTTCCGCAGGATTCAAGGAAGGCAGACACACGGCAAGTGAAAAGGGGGAGGACGGCCACGTGTCCAGCACAGCACTCTGTCTTGTTATACCGGTTCTGTCCATCTCCGATCAACCCTAGTCGTACGTGCACAATAATTACAAAAATAAAAACATGAACCTCTCAAAGAACTAGAACCGACGCGACAGTAATAACGCAGAATACTTTTTCTGCACGTAACTGCAAAGGCATCAAAGCAAAATAGCCAAGGTAGCGGACGGTCAAACATGCGGTGAACGAAACGCGACAACGAAACATTCTCTAGCTACGTGACATGTGACCTCACTCCACCTCGGTCACACCACGTCCCAACGGAAAGGTCGTGCGTCATCGCGCCAGCGGGTACGTTTTCCCCACATCCGCACGCACGGTTGCGACAGACTATTCCGGCGTGAACTCACGCAGGGTCGAAACGGCGGCAGTTACTAAGCTGCTATTGCTCAACTTTGTAACACGGGCGCCGTTACGCCACTTTACGCCGGCGGCTGCTGGTCTTGATGCGAACGTCACATTATTGCTTCTCGGACATTCGGTGTGTCCTTGCCTCCTCCCGCCAATCCATGCCATTGTACAGACTAATGCTGAAGTAAGATAAAAAGAACCGAGTAGCCGTGGATAAATGTAAAATGACGCAACGGCATGTTTTGATTAGCCATCATGAGCATACTACGGAACGGACCAGGTTTTCAAGGCTAGCAAGTGACCTACACCTAATGATTACCGCATAAACCAAGCGTTTCTCGTTCCCTCCCCAGTTAACCGAGACCACCGTCCTAATGGGGAGGGAGACCCCCTCCCCCCTCCCGGCCGCAGCAGCTCAGAGGCGCTGACTCCGGCGGGAGAGGGGGGGGGGGGGAGGGGACCGGCCGAACCGGTCGGACCGGGCGACCGATCCTGCCGCGAGAGAGGCGGCCCGGGCCAGATTGGCGAGAGACAGCCCGGACCAGACCGGTCCGTCCGGCGTCGTCCGCCGGCCAGGCGGCGTACCGGTGCGGCCCGACCTGCGCGCGCCGGCCGCAGGCAGCGGGTCACACCGCCGGCCCGGCAGGGATCGCCGACCGACACGGAACGCTACCAAGGCGGCGGACCCCGCGAGCGGCGGGCCGCGTGCGCCACAGCGAACGGCATTACCCCGTTCACACCTCCTCCACGCCATCTCTCACGCCTCCGCTGGGCAGCTCCCCCCGCCGGCGGCTCCGTCTCCGCCGTCGAGCCGGCGAGAGCAGAGGGTCAGCCGGTCATGACCGCCGCCACGGCGGCGAGAGCGGTTATGCCGGTCGCGCGGCGTCCGGTCCGGCGCGACGCCGGCCGGCGGCAACGGCGGCGGACGTACCGCGCGCCGGCGGCCGCGCCAAACCCCGTCACGACCGCCGACCGCGGACGGATCTGGCCCCGCAGCGGACGCCGGTGAAAGGCTGCGCCACGCCGCGCCACGGCCGACAATTCACCGCGGTTTCTATTTGGGGTGGCACACACGGGGTTTTATCATCGGGCTTGGCCGCTGTGGACTGCGAGTCCACCCCTCTGACTGAAAGTCGCAGCTGCGGACTATGAGTCAGCAGTCTCAAGCAGTACGGGTACAGTGTTGTGGCTTATTCTCGTACGTGTGGTCAACGCAGCAGGCCAGTCAGTTATGACGATATTTGTACTCAGGTCAATGCATCCCACATATTTGATATTTGGGACGCAGTAGCGGCTTCATAGCGCCACGTTTGGAAACAGATGGCCATACCAGTACCTCAGGTGATTAGCGCAAGCTTTCACTGCAAAAACCCACCAAGGGCCGTACATCTATTACCAGATGGTTGTATAAGGACTCCGCGACGAGCACTGCATATCGTAAACTCTGATCCCAGATATGCATGCAATCAAAATCTATGGACCAAATATTACAAAAATGCAAGGCGATTCTTCTTTTAAACTCATTGGCAAGGATATTGGCAATAAGCGTGCAAACCTCTTCGCGCTACTCCTAGGTTCCACGAAACCGGAAATGTAAAAGAACGAATATGCAAAATAATTATTACGAGCGATCTTCCACATTAAGAGTGCACGTGCATACGTCCGATACATTTCATCAGCTTTGCACTGTGCGATGCAGTTCTTATGGTGATTTTCCACTGCCTTGTCCTCTTTCTTAGAATCCAGCAAAAAAAAGAAAAAAAAGAAGTGGTCCTGAGCAGATCATACGTTTCGAACACGTCTGACGTTAATCTCCGATAGATCTCCGATGCAAACCGTGACTTGTCCGTGACTGTGGCAAAGAGACTTTCTCCTGGCTTTCAACTGTTAAGTTATATCTAAATGTCCTGAACTTCATTCGCATTCATTGTTTGCACGGATGCCGTTTCGGACTAGGCCCCATACTAAGGACGGGGGGGGGGGGGGGGGCTCATGTGTTGCGAGGGCACTGACCGCGCCACCGAAGTGTGTGAGTCGAGACTATAAGATATTTAGGCCTTATTATTCAAATACTTAGCAAAGTGAATTTCTAACGTGTCACGTAAGGCCACGACATTGGCGGTCGGTAAAAAGCTTTCTCCTCTTCGTCGAGGAAATACAACGCCTTAGGTGGGAGTCCGACCTCTCCTTGGTGAGGTGGGAGCCAGACCCACCCACTGGCAAGGTGGGAGTCAGATCCACTCACCGATGAGGTGGGAGCCAGATCCATTCACTGGTGAAGTAGGAGTCAGACCCACCCACTGGCAAGGTGGGAGTCAGACCCACTCAATGGCGAGGTGGGAGTCAGACCCACTCACCGATGAGGTGGGAGCCAGATCCACTCACTGGTGAAGTGGGAGTCAGACCCACCCACTGGTGACCCTCGACCCCACTGAGTACGACGCTCACTGATCGCCCGGGCCGGCGCTCTGACCACTACCCCTATCACTGGGATGACGGAGTTGTTGCAAGAACAGGAAAAATGCAACTCAATCCGAGGGAAAAGGATATAGCAATCCATGGAAAACCCATGGATCTCACCGATACCAGGACAGAACATCATAATCTCTTAACATGAAAGGGCCTTGGGTCTTGAGGACAGCAGGGCTGTGAAATGCACCAAATGATCTTCAAGATCACTATTTCAGTTCAAAACCTCATACAAATGTGGAACACTCCCTTTACGAGGGCGGACCACAGACCCTCGCACCGTACTCCCGAGGCTTGCGACCATGAAAACAACACCACAACACGCACACCGATCACTTGGGCTTTCGGGTACCGTGGCAGCGCGGTCAAACGGCGCCCGTAACTGGAGTGACGCCAGACAGGTTCTGTGGCGCCAGCCGGAGGCGGGCGAGGTTTGGATGCTGGTTAAGCAGGGCTGACTACGGTCACTGCAACGCACGTCGACCGCTGCCTGCGTTGGTTTTTCGTGCTGGCAACGTACCGACCCGAACTGACCACCGCACACTTTGGACGCACATCATCGTGTGGTTTGACCTGACCTGGCCCTGTTACAAATGTATTACCATACTGCACATACCTGGACAAAATTTACTTGCACTCGCTCAGGTTGGCTTACCAGGCCAGCCTTATGGGATGAGGTAAAACATAGTTTGGTTATGGGTGGCAAACCAGCATGCCATTCATTTTTTCCCACTCCAGCTATTAGACTTAGTCGAAATCGTCATCGCCAAGGTCATCGGCCACCGAAAGAGGAACATCGAAACCATCGGAAAAGGCATGCCACAGTCTGGTGGGACTAAATAATGTCTTCCATTCAGAAGCATTGCACACCTACCTTCTTTATCACAGTCCACCTTCGCCATTATGACTCGATTCTTGTCCAGTTTCTTGGACACCAGATCTGCACCTTCATCCCAAATCGGTTCCAGCATGTTGCTAAAGCGGCACCAGTCGGCATAGAAGTTTACCAGCACCAGCTCAGTTGAAGCTGTTGGATACAATGTTTCATAATTAATGATTGTTCATGTACCTTAATCCCATTACTGGACTTCTCATATCACAAAAGTTTATCACATACAAAATCTGACTTGGTCACACTGCAGATTGAAGCTAAATTGGCTACAACATGGTCAGCTTTGGTCTACACCGTGACTATGTTTTAAAGTAGTCCTTTGTATGCCTAAACATACTCAGTACCATTACATCACTTTGCTTACGCGTATCACACCACGATAGTTTTGCTTCACAACTCATTTCACAACACACTGCTTCAAATATAAATTTCTTACCTATCACTTTGTCAAAGTTGTCTTCTGTCAGCTGCAAAGAGCTTCCATGTATTGGCTGTAGAACAGCCAGTAATTGCTGTAAACAATAACAGCATAAGCAATGATATTTAACTGCCATGAAATTGTGGGATTTCATGAAATTGTCAGTAATAAAACATATGGCAGGACAC
Source organism: Pollicipes pollicipes (assembly GCF_011947565.3). Classification (NCBI taxonomy): domain Eukaryota; kingdom Metazoa; phylum Arthropoda; class Thecostraca; order Pollicipedomorpha; family Pollicipedidae; genus Pollicipes; species Pollicipes pollicipes. The sequence continues at coordinate 28,098,729 of NW_023596545.1, forward strand.
AAAGAGGCAAAAAGAAGCTGGCAGCTTCAGCATGCCTACTGACATCATCAGAGTAGTGCCCTATGAGACAGCAGCACATATGTAACAGGTGCATGGCCTTAGGAGCCCTGAGATCTCTAGGCACCCTGCACGTGTGGATGTTGTCAGGGTGCGTGACATAGTCACACACATCCCACCAACTCAGGCACCTGCATGTCAGTTAAAACAATCACAAACACAAATCCCTGAGATGACCCTAGCCCAAAGATCACATGTTGCACTCTGTGCAAATGTTAGGCAGCAACCTGTTCCAGACTGAGAGGCAATGCAGGAAGTGTGGAACTGGAAAGATGTGACACTGGACAATAATGTTGCTGGCCATGGGTAAAAGGTGGAAACTTTCTATGAACAGAGAAGGGTAGAATTACTATTTGGTCAGGTCAGTGATGTGTTGTTGAGACCATATCATGCTTTCTGATAAATTATGTGGGTTATTACCCTATACCTTCCTCAAATTTACATTTGTTTGTGTAGGAGGTTTAAGGTTTTGAGAACATGGCAAAAACAATTGTTACAATTATCATAACTCAATATAAAGAAAATGGAACTTGATATTACCATTGTTAGACTACCTTGGTGCATCTACCACAGTGTCCTATCCAATGTTCTCAAGCTTTAGAAGAAGAAGCACCAGATACAAGTTGGACAAAATAGTATCCAAATCTATGGGTTGTGGTTTAAGTCACATAATTGAAGACTGGTAGTCAGGTGATATATCTTTTTTCACTTTACAGATATCTGACAGGAATAAAAACGAGATCATATATTGAGTTACAGCAGACAACAACAAAAGGCACATCGTACACTATCATACTTTATCTGTGACCGGCTATCTTGTGATTCATAGGTATATCATGCATACATTTGAGCGTGTTTACCACAATTTACACCCATGTGTGCCAATTACAAGGATGGATCCAGGATGACATAAGGTTCCAAGTTAAATGGCTCATGGGATGTTTTCAAGCTCTTAGTAATAAGTGCATGTCTGCAAGGTGGCAAACAAGGCAGCAAGTGATGCATCAAAGTTCAGAGATGCATGGTAAGTATCTACCTCCCTAGAATACATAATCCCAAGGCAGGTCTACAAATAGGTCTACCCCAGTCATGTCGCTACCTGGGCGGGTTAATCAACTCATCATAGTTAGCAGTGGCTGAGTCGCAGGGTCTGCTCCACGGAGCCTGCTATCACCATCTTAAGGATAAATTCCTGCTTGTCATGACTTCACCGAAGTCAAGTACCCACAACACACTCTGGAAATAAAACGGCGGCAGGCTTCAATGGCCCGCACGAACTCCCACGTAGCTTGCTATTACTCACCACGATAACAGCGCACAAATTTACGTAATGCATTTTCACTTGGCTTCTGTGCTGATTAGCCTAGTAGCAGCTTACACCTGTGGAGCGATGCACGAACACCCAGATAGTGAATAAAGTTCACAATTCTGTGCAATTAATTAACCCCCTCGCGACCGCCCGGAAAAGACAACACCACGACCGACGAACCGTAAAGCATCCGTAAAAGCAAAGCCGCTTATTTGTCACAGCTGCGGTTCGTCACTCGGCACAGGCATTCTACCGGAAGTAGGCTATGTTTCGGTGGTCCTTTGATGACGAAATATGTAATATACTGAAATTATCGTATCAATATTAACTCCTAATTTCGGTTCTATTTAATAGCAGCAAGCTTAAAAAACCAAAAAATTACTTTTTTTAGAAATATAATGTACTCAAATAGATGTTTAATCGTAAATGCATAATCACTTTGTGCCACGCGTTGACATCTGTGTGGTAAGATTCTCTACTATTTCTACCAGCATGTGAATCGGTTTTCAAGGCCAAGGATCGCGAGGCTTTTAATTCGACAAACACGTGGTGTGTGCCCGTAGTGGGATATCTGGGTGTTCGGGTGGGGTTTAGTTTGTTAGGCTTGGATGAGTGGGTTTGATCATCGTATGGGGCCGGTGCAGTAGTTGGCGTTTTCATTAATCCTCCGTATTTCAGCCGTTTTTAAGAACGACTGGTGAGTTACTGCGCACATTTTTGGATTGATCAATTCCCTGGTTTCGTTGTGAGAACACCCAGCAACGCCGGTATGGGGTGTGGGAATGGAGCGTCGGAACAAGTTTGTGTAGCGGAGATGCCCAGATGTAATGCATCTTCGTGATTGATGAATATGCCAGGTTGTTTAAAAAAACAAACTTGTGCTAACACTGAAGCCTAGGAATGCCTGATGTGGTCATTGTGGCTGTTATACACACACAGTCTCTAAGGCTATATGACATCATCTGGCTCTCCTCCAGCAGATTTTATGTTTTCTTTGATTGCATTCCACTTTCTCCTTGCCATGTACTGTATGTGGGCCATGTGAATGTTCTGTTGAATGGTTTTTCAGGATAACTGCATTCTTGGCAAAGAAAACAAGTTGGTCAAAATGGGGAAAAAAGATAAGAAAAAGAAGGGCCAGGGCATAGAAAAAACTGCAGCAAAAACTGAAAAGAATTTGTCCAAGAAATTAAAGAAGCAGCTAACCAAGAAAGGAGAAGTATGCAACATGTCATTACTATGTTCTGTCAGATTATGAGTCTAGTATCTTTTTTGAAGATCATAACAACATTATTTTTTAACTCAGAAATGTTGTGCATACTCACTCTTACTTGGGCAAATGTTGATAAAAAGTATGTTATTGTCAGTTTGTGCTAATGTGACTATGGCATAGCAACTAGGCCTGCCAGTGCATGTCAGCTAATCTAAAACTCCTGGGTAGGTTTACTGCCATTGTTCAGTAGCTAGTGAATTCTCTACCATTCAGACTTGCAAGCCACCTTGGTCTACTTGGTAAGTCATCTTTTGCAAAGGTTTATGGTTATGTGAAATCCAACATTTTCTTCTCCAGGAAAGTGTGGAGCTGATGATTGGCCGTTTGGTGGCTGAGGAAGAGCTGAAGAAAGAGATTGTAGAAAAGGTTTCACCACCACCACCAGCCAGAAGCAGTTTTACCATGTGTGCCCATCCTGAAAGGGATGAGATTCTGCTGTATGGTGGTGAATATTTCAATGGCAAAAATGTGAGAAAGTTTTTAAATAAGCTGTGTGAATGTGACTTATTTTGCTCATAATAACTGATAATTAATATACCAGAATATACTGGCCAATTGATGATATCAAGCAGTCCTTGATATGCAGGGGTTTAGTGTCCTATCCACTTACAAGGCTGGCTGTACCTCACCCTTCACTCCCACCCCCATCTCTGCCTCTACCTCCATCCCCAAATTGGTCTTCAGCTATCCCAACTTTGAGAAAAAGTGCACTAAATCTTAAAAATAGCCCATTTGTTATTAATTCTGAGGTAAGGTTGAGTCATTTTTTACTGTTCAGTTTCTCAACTCATTTTGTGAACCTATGCATATGTCAGGATGTTTTTTTTTAGAATGTTTTGTATTTATGTGCTTCAAACAGCACTCATCATCATTTACACACTTTTGTTATAACACTACATCATTTCTTCCTCAAGAAGAGGTGACTGAGGTGTTTGTTACACATTTCATGTGAGTGAATCCTGTTGGATTGCATTGTTATTGAGGTGTGCATCCATAATCTTGTCGCTCTCCACTATGTTGTGTACTATCAGCCTCTATGATCACTGGACTGGGGCACCAGTACCTGGTGCGGTGGTTAAGCAGCATGACTGAAAATGTAGGCAGGTGTTTGATCCTCTGTGGTGCCTGTCCCTCCTACCATGGTGAGAGGCAGGAGATGCTATTAGTCCTCATTAGCTGAATGCATCATAAAGCCCCAATGACAATGACAACTGACACTGCAGAGTGACCTGTACCAGCTTGCGGCTGCTCGTCCGGCAGACGACGGTGTTCGGCGATCTGTACCAGTACCGGTGCCGGGCGGCGGAGTGGCGCCTGCTGCAGTACCCGCGCGGCCCGCCGCCGCGCTGCGCGCACGCGGCCGTGGCGGCGCCGCTCGGCGGGGGCCAGCTCTGGCTGTTCGGCGGCGAGTTCTCCAGTCCCAGCGGCGAGCAGTTCCACCACTACCGCGACCTCTGGTGCCTGCACACCAGCGCACGGCGCTGGGAGAAGATCAGGTGGATGGCACACGCTGGCAGCCACGCGCTGAACCAGTCACCACTCCACCATCAACATTCCCGGAGCCATCACTGTCCATCCTAATAGCTCTGTTGGTTAGAGCGCATGCCTTCTCATTCACCTGCCCGTGGTGGGGCAGGTTTGAGAAGGTTCATGCGCTCGCTTTTTGCCCTTGACTGGGATAACCTACGGTTGATGGCAGCAGCCGCGAGCTGGTATAGGTAGCAAGGACCGTACCGGGCATTCCAGGACGTTAAAACTTCGCCACCGAATTCTGCTTTTCACCCGTAATTTCACGGTCAGGGTGGGCAAGGCCTCACGCAACAAACACTGCACCGGGCGTGCAGTGCTCCCAAGCTCCATGCGATGAATAGGTTGGGACTAAACCTTTTTGAACAGTGATTGGGGTAGATGGTAAGTCCAGCACATTGCGAAAATTATTGTCCGTGCGTAGACCTTGCGACGTGGAGGGTTCGGGAATTGTCTAATTACATTGTATTTTACTCCGCTTGTTTCTGGCAGAAATCGATTCTGATATCCGTAGCATTAACCTGCATTATTCGGTGATCAGAATGCCGGACTAATTGTGTGGTGCAGTCATTGTTCGTGTCATAGCACATGAGCCGCGCTAATGAGCACAGCAGGTCGATATGTCGTAAAATGGAAAGACTAAGTCAGTTTGCTGCGCGGCAAAATATCGAGTCAAAATAGCGAAGCATGGCGCCTCGACGATAACGTTCAGCCCCTTTACGTCGTTTAAACAGTCCTATGCGGATTTCAGCTGGGCGCACCGAAGCACAGCGCCACACTGAGCGTCGACCTCACGCCCTCACGGTCGTTAGCCAAGCGTGCCATCCCCGCGCCCCATGTGCCTGAACGGTGCTGACCGGACCGCTCGACTTTCCAGCGCGGCGGGCGGCCCGTCCGCTCGCAGCGGCCACAGGATGGTCTACTACCAGAAGCAGCTGATCGTGTTCGGCGGGTTCCACGACAACCTGCAGAGCTTCCAGTACTTCAACGATCTGCACGCGTTCGATATCGACAGGCGCGAGTGGCGCAAATTGGAGGTGTCCGGTGAGAGGACGGGAGCGGGAGGGGTGCAAACTGGAGGTGACTGGTGAGAGGACGGGAGTGGGAGGGGTGTATACTGAGGGTATCCGGTGATAGGACGGGTTAGGGAGCAGTGCAAATTGGATCTCTCGTTGTTGTACGTGGCTCAGACAAAATTGCCTGCTAAAAGTGCCTCGGACACGCCGGTACCCGACTTGTTTGTGCCGATTCGTTCGCCCCTCACGCTGATGCTAGTTGTGCCAGTCTTTTGGTAGTGTCAACGCTTCTCCACGGTGCCGCGCCCTCCCCCTTCCTCCCCCCCCCCCCCTCGGTGTCGTGCCCTCTGCCCCGGTGCCGTGCGTTCCACTCCGGTACCATCCCCTCCGCCCCGTTACCGTGCCCTCCGATCCGGTACCATCCCCTCCGCCCCGGTACCGTGCCCTGCGCTCCGGTACCATCCCCTCCGCTCCGGTGCCATCCTCTCTGGCCCGGTACCGTGCTCTCCGCTTCGGTACCATCCCCTCCGCCCCGGCGCCATCCCCTCCGCCCCGTTGCCGTCCCCTCCGCCCCGGCGATGCCGCCTCTGGCTGCCTGCTCACCGCACACCGTGCCCGCCAGGTCAGGGCCCGTCGGCCCGCTCGAGCGTGGCCATGCTGGCGCTGGCCGACGGCCGCGTGCTCGTCTACGGCGGCTACTGCAAGGAGAAGGTGAAGAAGAACGTGGAGAAGGGCACCACGTTCAGCGACATGTACCTGCTGACACCGGACAGTGAGTACCGGCCGGTGGGAGGTGCCCGGTTCGCGGTCACCACTGCCAGCTGCACCCGGAAGCCGAGAGGCGGGCGGCCGCGTGGGCGAGCCTGGGAGGACTTGTGGTGCCGTCCGTGAGACATCTGATGCTATGGGGATGCCATGTGAGCGTTGGAAAGAATATGACCGTCGTAAGGCGAAAAGGCCTGTGTGCCATTTCGTTAAAAACGCTTTTTGAGTTTGGACGGCAGAATGGGGGTTGCTTTTGTAGGATAACTTTTTTAGACGTCCATGTGCACTCTGATGGTCGTTAAGACGGGTCAGCTGATTACCGTTGGTGTTCGTGAACATATTTCTGCAACCGCTCTGTTGATGCGTGGCTAAAAACGCTAACCCTCAGCCGTTTAACGCAGTGCGCACAAGTAAACAACTTGCTGCATTGGTGCTGACAGCCCTGGGTTTGTGCTATCATCCTATACCACGAACATAGCATAGTGTGAATAGTTTTGTTGTCGGGGTGTGCGTGTGTTTCAAAGCGTAACCCGATTCTGACCCAGGTGTATGAACCGGGTCACTGTGGCTTGTTCTGTTTCGGACCCTCCTTTGCGTCAGGCACTGTTGGCCGCTCCAGAACCCGCCGCGAGTCCGACAGTCGCCTGCGTGACACATGCGTGACGCCCCGGACCCCCGCCCTCCTCGGGAGCTGGACAGCTGGCTCCGTGACACACGCGTGACGCCCCGGACCCCCGCCCTCCTCGTGAGCTGACAAGCTGGCTCCGTTGACACACGCGTGACCGCCCCCGGACCCACGCCCTCCTCGGGGAGCTGGAACAGTTGGCTCCGTGACACCCGCGTGACCGCCCCGGACCCCCGCCCTCCTTCAGTGAAGCTGGACAGCTGGCTCCGTGACATCACGCGTGACCGCCCAGACCCCCGCCCTCCTCGTGAGCTGGACAGTGGCTCCGGACACACGCCTGACGCCACCGGACCCCCGCCCTCCTCGTGAGCTGGACATGTTGGCTACGTGACACACGCGTGACGCCCCGGACACCCGCTCCCCCTCGGGGAGCTGGACAGGCTAGCTCCGCTGACACACGCGTGACGCCCTGACCCCCGCCCTCCTCGGGAGCTGGACAGATGGCTTCCTGTGACCACAGCGTGACGCCCCGGACCCCCGCCCTCCTCGGGAGCTGACAGCTGGCTACCGTGACACCACGCGTGACGCCCCGGACCCCCCGCCCTCCTCGGGAGCTGGACAGCTTTTGTGGCTCCGTTGACACACGCGTTACGCCCCGGGCCCAGCCTGGGACCCCCAACCCACCGGAGCTGTATAGTTCAGCCCGGCCTAACCGACGCCCGGCCGACTCGGCTCGCTTCAGAGACACGACCTGCGCCCCTGACGCGCTGGCGCTGGAGCCAGGTGAAGCAGAGCGGCGCGCGGCCATCCGCCACCGCAGGCGGCATGAGCGGCTGCCTCGTGCGCAGGGCGACAGCGTGTCTCTTCTTCGGAGGTGAGGGCGGCCTGACCTGATGCGATTGCGGCCCGTACGCTCCCCGGCCTTGTCTCCTGCACTGTGCTTGTGTCGTGCCGTGACGTGTTTTGCTGTGCTGTGCTGCGTCGTGCCGTACTGTGTTATGTCGTGCTGTGTGCGCTTTGTTGTGCTGTGCTGTGTTATGTTGTGCTGTGCGGTATTGTGTTGTGCCAGCTGTGGTGTGCAGTGTCTCGTGCTGTGTTGTGCCGTGCTATAACATGCCGCGTTTTGTCATGCCGCGCTATGCCATACCGTACTTTGTTATGCCATGCCGTGCTATGCCGTGCTGCACTGTGCCATGCCTCCTATCACATCGTGGTCCTTCTGTTCGCACCGCTATTCCTCCGGAGATGACGTCTCGCTGATTTGCCCCCCCCCCCCCCCGTCCCGTCCCCTCGCTGCCAGTTCTGTTCGGTTCCGTCGCGTGAGCGGACGGGAGCCAGCTCTGAACAGCAGGCAGCTGGGGCGGCGGAGCCGGGCCGGTGTGGAGGCAGGCTGCAGCCCCGCCAATGAGGCTGCAGCCCGGCTGTGTGGTGGGAACGATGGACGGTCGATGGCAAGTCGTTTTCTTCGAACTATTTTAAAATGTTTTTCATGTCTTGGGCGCCATGTCTGAAGCACCGAATGCGTCGTCACGTGGCAGCTGGGTGTCGCTCGGGTATGTTTGGGATCGCTGATGGGTGACATACATGTCTTCCCGCAGGCGTCACAGACGAAGAGAGTGACGACAAACTCAAGGGTACCTTCTTCAACGACATGTACATGCTCGACGCCGGCAAGGGCGTCTGGCACACAGGTGAGCTGGATGAGGCGCCTCGTGGGATCCAGGGGGCGCTAGCTCTGATCCAATCCGCGTACAGCATGTGTCGGAATCGACAGGCTGTGGCCCGATCTTGCCGCGGCATGCGCTGGCATCCAGCTGGCACCGACGCTCATCCGATGTTTTCACGGCGCGTGCTTGGATGTGCAGTGCGCCGGCTCGGAGCTGGTGCTGGCGCCGTACGAGCTGACCTGACTCGCTGCTCAGAGCTCGCCACCTGACGCTCATCCGTCTCCGTCAGTGACCCTCTCTGGCCGGCGGGACCCCGCCCGGCGGCGGCGCCGTCGCCGCGCGGCAGACGACCCGGCCCCCGAGCCGGCGGCAGCGGCGGCATCGGGCAGCGGTGACCCCGCCGAGCAGCTGGAAGCGATGTCGATCGAGGAGGAGGCGGCGGCGGTGGCGGCGCCGTCGCCGCGCGCCCGGGCCGGCCTGGCGGCTCGCGCCGGCCAGCTGTTCCTGTACGGCGGCCAGCTGGAGCGGGGTAGTGTAGAGGTCACGCTCAGCGACTTTTACCAGCTCGGTGAGTGGCAGGGGAGCGGCGCCAACGTGCCCAGGAGGGCGCCACCCGAGTCGTGTCACCTTGGGTGCTTTGTGTCTGGGTGAATTCGTGTCGCCTGCGGTGCTTTGGGTCTGGGCGAATTCGTGACGCCTTCGGTGTTCCAGATCTGGGCGAATCCGTGTCGCCCTCGGTGCTCTGGGTCTGGGCGAATTCATGTCACCATCGGTGCTCGCTCTGGGTCTGGGCGAGGTTGCGCACTTCGAGGCGCCGAGCTCACGAGACGTACGTCGGTCGCTGTCAGGCTGTTGTTCGCTAAGGAGAATGCTCAGAGATGTCTCAAAAATACTGGTTCTTCCTGCGGTGTGCCTGAAAAAGAAGGGGCCCGGTTCATCCGTAGGGAAGGGCCGCCCGCCTTGGGTACCGCTCAGGAGCTTAACTTTTCGGCAGGCGCTTCGTTTTTTATGAATTTCGAGAAGTCTGTTGGCCACGCCCTGCTTCAGCTAGACGTAATCAGCACTCCAGATGGAGGTGGCACGATGCTGAAACCCATTAATATTTGACGGTGTCTGAGGCGAATCGCCTGCTCCTGCTAAACCGCGCCCTGGTTTAAGGGGCGTGATCGTTTGACGGCACCGTCCGGCGGTCCTGGCGGGCTTGGTTCGCCGCGCACTGTCGTAGATGGAGATAGTGCAGGAGCACTGAGCTGAGCTGGCTTTCGATGGTATATGGTGTCCAGGGTGTAACCGCTCTGAGGGGGAGGGGGCTTGGCAGAAGATTTCCTCAAAGTTTTCCAAAATGAGGTTTCGCCCCTCCAATAATATTCTGCCCGTAGAATGCACGCTTTTCACGTTTTCCCATTGCACATGTCCTTTTCAGATCATATTGCCCCCAGATTTCAGTGTGACTCCTGCAATCCTAAGGCGTCCCCCCCCCCCCCCGCCGCCACTTCAGAGACGTGGTTACGTCTATGGATGGTGTGTTCCAACTCGCTCAGAGCCGGTCGTTTCTCTACCCGCAGACACGTCAAAGATGGACGAGTGGAAGACGCTGGTGGAGCAGCCCAAGGACGTGGATTGGCAGGGCTCGGACGACGAAAGCATGGACGGTAGCGACGACGATGAGGAGGATGACGATGAAGACGACGATGACGACGATGATGACGAAGAAGATGAAGACGACAGCGACATGGAGGATGAAGATTTGTGACATTTTTGAGATAGTTTATGCCTTTTGAGGTCGAGAACTCGATTGTCGTGTGGGTTGAGTTAGTGGCAAGATCTTTTTGGAGCGGGTTAGGACTTGTTGCGAACCGCTTCTTACACGTTTACCACATTTCCACGTCTGCTGCGTCAGCCTCGCTGTGGACTTGGTTCGCCAAAGCAGAGATCATGACGTATGTATTGAACATGCTCGTTGCCGTCTGGACAGTGCGTCCAACAAGCTACATGATTTCAACCAGTCTTTAATTTCCCCACTGACCCCGATTGCATTTCTAGACGAGACACAGAACGATGACTAGACATTACCCCGATCGTAGTTTCAGGCGAAATACAAAACGATGACTAGATATTACCGACGATCACGCGTCAAATCAAAATAACCACGGGCGCCTGATTTGTACCACCCCGTCACGGCCCACGCCCCAGACTCCCCTCCTCCCGTCGACTTCTACTGGGCGGTCTGCTCCGCCGCCGGCGCCGTGCTCTCCTCCTGGCGCTCCTTGGCCAGCCGGTTGTCCACCTCCTGGTTGTGTATGGCCGAGGCGAGCAGGCGTATGTTGCGCAGACAGCCGGCGGCGTGCTCCTGCAGCTGCTCGTCGGCCGAGCCGCACATGGCCAGCAGCGGGCTCACCGCCTGGTTCTCGTGCAGCGTGATGCAGTTGCGCGGCTCCTTGCTTAGCTGGAAGAGCGCCAGCGCCGACGGTCGGTGCACCTGCGCGTCCTTGCTGGCCAGGTAGCGCACCAGCGGCGCCACGGCCTTCTGCTTGCCGAACTGCAGCCGGTTCTGGCCCCACTGGCAGCAGCAGGCGATCGCCTTGGCCAGGTACTGGCGCACCCGGTCGTTGTCCTGAGGAGTGGAGGGGAGGGGGGGGGGGGGGGGGGGGGTCAGCGAACGCAATGGTCAGTTTGGCCGCGGGCATGAACGTGGACATTGATACAATCAGCGGTAGCCAACTGCGCGGTGTTACCGGCATCGAGAGCCGTTGTTTTTGTTGTGCTGACAATAAAGAGCAGAATAGTGAACCGGTGCTGAAACTTGCCTGCCACTGACACGAACCAGATCTGTTGTCTGTACCAACAGCATTCGATCAGTGGCACGAATACTCGTTGGCAAGTCGGCACTTCGCACGATTCACTCATTCGCGAAACTAAACTAAAAATTGTAACTGAGCGGCATGGAGCAGTGACGCGGTCAGCGTGTCGGTGCCCGCCGTTCCCCGGAGTGCAGAGCCTGGACCACTGCCTGGACCCGAGTAATGGTGCGGTAAGGCCAGTCTTTTGGGCCGGCGCTGAACAGCGACGCCCGCCGAGGGTGCCGGGACCGTGGAGCGCCGGTACCCACTGTGTGCGCCAGTGTTGAGAGCTGCGGCACGACGCCGTGGTCGGTGATGACGGCCAGGTTCTCCTCGTCGCGAGCGATCTCCGAGATGGCGTTACAGACGGACGCGAGCACCTCGGGGTCGGGCGAGCGGAGCAGGCCCACGATCAGCTCCAGCCCGCCCACGAACGAGCGCACCATCTCGCCAGCGTCCTGGAGGGTGGCCGAGAGGTCAGCGTCCGACTTGTAACCGAGGGATCTTTCGTTCCATTCCCGCCACGGGAAACTCTGACCGCTTTCGCGTGCAGCAGCGTGTGGTTACATCACAGGCCTTCAGTGACGTACGCGACGGACGAGCTTGAACGCTGGAGCGCAGACACGAGCGCAGCAGGACGAGATCAGGTGACGGCGGGCCACGCTGTACCGATCGCGGCCGGACGGACCACCGCCGCCTATCACGGACCACACCCCGCGTCTCAGCGTCACGACGGAGGGCCTCAGCCGCGCCGCCCGCACATGGCAGTCCGGCCGACGCACCCCGCGCCGCGCGCACTCACCGTGGCGTTCTGGATGCAGGGACAGATTGCCCAGGCGGAGGCCGCCTGCACCTTGTAGCTCGGGTTCTTCAGAAGCGACCACAGCAGCCGCACGCCGTCCAGGGCGTCGATCGTGGCCATGCTCTCGGCGTCCACGGCGCAGGCGCCGATGGCGTGCGCCACGTTCACCAGCAGGGCCTGCCGCCGCGCCGGGCTCGGCAAGAGTTAGGGGAACGCGTGCCAGTTGCCGCGGGCGGGGTAGCTTTTGCAGTCCTCTGGTGGAAGTGAACTCGGAAGACCTGGTGAGATCTAGCGCATTTTCGACATTAATGATGAGTAAGAACGCCAGCTTTTAGCGATTAACGATACCGCGCCCTAGCGTCACTTGTTTAGACGAGACCGTCGAATGATACCAGCCCGCACCACCAAAATAATGAAACTCGCCCACTGCCCACTCAGACAGGTACAACATGTCGCTGCCACTGACACCCCACCCCAATTAACTAGGGCATATATAGAGTATACACACCAATGTACATACCTGCATCGTGACCACTAGCTCACAGAAGCACGCTACTCTGTGCAAGTCTAGGCCTAGCATTACCGTGTTGGTCTCACTGAGCAGGTGCACCAGCGGCCTGATGCCCGAGTCCCAGCCTAGCTTCACCGTGCTGGTCTCACTGAGCAGGTGCACCAACGGCCTGATGCCCGGGCCCAGACCTAGCCTCACCGTGTTGGTCTCACTGAGCAGGTGCACCAGGCTGATCCCGGCCTGACCCGGTTGGTCACGAGTCCCAGCGCCGACGCTTAGCACCGTGTCTTGGTCTCATGAGCCCAGGTAGCCATCGCAGTAGGCCAACGCACGCAAATTTAGGCCTAGCCTCACTGTGTTGGTCTTGTGAGCAGGTGCACCAGCGGCCTGATGTCCGGGCCCAGGCCTAGCCTCACCGTGTGGTCTCAGTAAGCAGGTGCACCAGCGGCCCGACGCCCAAATTTAGGCCTAGCCTCACCGTGTTCGGTCCATCAGGGCACCAGCCCTGAGCCGGGAGGCTAGCCTCACCGTGTCGGTCTCAGTAAGCAGGTGCACCAGCGGCCCGACGCCCAAATTTAGGCCTAGCCTCACCGTGTTGGTCGCACTGAGCAGGTGCACCAGCGGCCTGATGCCCGGGCCCAGGCCTAGCCTCACCGTGTTGGTCTCGGTGAGCAGGTGTACCAGCGGCCTGATGCCCGGGCCCAGGCCTAGCCTCACCGTGTTGGTCTCACTGAGCAGGTGCACCAGCGGTCTGACGCCCGAACTTAGGCCTAGCCTCACCGTGTTGGTCTCGGTGAGCAGGTGCACCAGCGGCCTGATGCCCGAGGCGTTCTTGATGTTGGTACGGACATCCTCCATCTGAGCGCAGGCGCCGAGCGCGCCGGCCGTGTTCACCAGAATCTGCGGCGGCCGGCGGCCAGTGATCGAACGGCGTTGGCGTGCTGAACACCGTGTTGGCATCACGGCGTGTTCGGCGGGCGGACAGACTGGCGTCGCGCGGGCGGGCCAGGTCGAGCTGCGGGCGCTGATCCAGTGAAATCGAGCGGGGCTCGGTAACCGGTGTGAAATGCAAGTTACAACCCGCGATAGTCTCACAGAAGGTCGAGCTGCGGGCGCTGATCCAGTGAAATCGGACGGGGGCTCGGTAACCGGTGTGAAGTGCAAGGTACAACCCGCGATAGTCTCACAGAAGGTCGAGCTGCGGGCGCTGATCCAGTGAAATCAGGCGGGGGCTCGGTAACCGGTGTGAAGTGCAAGGTACAACCCGCGATAGTCTCACAGAAGGTCGAGCTGCGGGCGCTGATCCAGTGGAATCAAGCGGGGCTCGGTAACCGGTGCAAGTGCAAGGTACAACCCGCGATAGTCTCACAGAAGGTCGAGCTGCGGACGTTGATCCAGTGGAATCGAGCGGGGGCTCGGTAACCGGTGTGAAGTGCAAGGTAAACCTGCGATAGTCTCACAGAAGGTCGAGCTGCGGGCGCTGATCCAGTGAAATCAGGCGGGGGCTCGGTAACCGGTGTGAAGTGCAAGGTACAACCCGCGATAGTCTCACAGAATGCGGTGAACACACTGAACACCAGTTTCATGCACAACCAACGCGCTGAAATCGCTGACTAAACCGACCTCCGCACGCCAGGGGGAGGGAGGTCATCCTGTCCGACTTGGAACGAAGGGACAAACCCTGCTCTTTGTACCCCGATCAGTAGACTGGGAGCTTCCATGCATGGCCGTGGCAGGAGGCCTACGTTCTCCTCGACGGATACCGACAGCTGTTCCCACGCATGACACATCCCCACCTGCCCCCCCCCCCCCCAGCGCCTCCAGCGCCCCAGCCCCTCCCGCCACCACCGCCCCGTCCACAGGACCTGTTCGTTCTCGTTGTTGAGCAGGGGCACGAGCCTGTCGACGATGCCCAGCTCGTTGAGCTTCTTGGTATTCTTGGGGTCGATGGCGCACTTCCAGAGAGCTCCTGTGGCCGAGATGGTGATGGCCAGGTTGTCACTCGCCTCGGGCATCTGCAGCATCTGCACCAGCCGCTCCAGGCCGTTGAACTCGCGCACCATCCGGCACACGTCCGGGTCCTCCGCACACTGCCGCCATACGAGGCTGATGTTACAGCAGACGGTGGATTAACACGCCATCCGGCACACGTCCGGATCCTCCGCACACTGCCGCCATACGAGGCTGATGTTACAGCAGACGGTGGATTAACACACCATCCGGCACACGTCCGGGTCCTCCGCACACTGCCGCCATACGAGGCTGATGTTACAGCAGACGGTGGATTAACACGCCATCCGGCACACGTCCGGGTCCTCCGCACATTGCCGCCACACGAGGCTGATGTTACAGCAGACGGTGGATTAACACGCCATCCGGCACACGTCCGGATCCTCGGCACACTGCCGCCACACGAGGCTGATGTTACAGCAGACGGTGGATTAACACACCATCCGGCACACGTCCGGATCCTCGGCACACTGCCGCCACACGAGGCTGATGTTACAGCAGACGGTGGATTAACACACCATCCGGCACACGTCCGGATCCTCCGCGCACTGCCGCCACACGAGGCTGATGTTACAGCAGACGGTGGATCAACACACCATCCGGCACATGTCCGGGTCCTCCGCACACTGCCGCCATACGAGGCCGATGTTACAGCAGAGGGACAAATTAATACGCATAAGTACGCTTCACACAGCAAACCATACCGACAACACATTGGGATCAATGTGTCAGAAAGACATCAATTGTCGGATCGTTAGACATCGCATTGCATTGCAAGACATCATTGATCCGCCCTCGCTGGCGACGAGGTAATTCACCGCGAATCGTACTTGCCGTTTACGACATTCTAATCTTACTATGCTATCACCTACGCTCGATAAATCGCCCACTTTGCTCGCGCAATAAATCTAACTTCCCAAGGCCTTTGTGTATTGCGATGCCCCAGCGCCGACCGACCTGGTGGCCCCACCTGGAATATGGCGAAGGCGCCGTGGATCTGCAGCTTGATGTTGTCCTTGTGCAGGTGGTCCAGCAGGTTGCGCGTCATGCCCTCCTCCCGGATCGCCAGCCGGTAGCTCTCCTGGGGAAAGGCCGGCGGCGGTGATGGAGGCCGCCGCCGCAGAGGTGCGTGATCGCTCGGGGGACATCGCATTGAATCGCTTAGGCAATGCTGAACACAACAGCTGGCAGGCTTTTCCCTGAATGCAGATCTCCCACTGGCGTGTCTAAAGCCGTAGTTGGTGTGACATCTGCACTGAAATCTGTTTCAATGGAAATGCTTTTAACGCTGTGCCTGACCACATCTCCTGTGCTGGATCTGGAATCGGGTGCAATTTGACATGCGCCGCTCCGAATCAGAGTAGAATTCACAACCTATCAGAAAAACGCGACGGCCATTTAAACAAAGCTTACACATGCTTGTTCATGCTCGAAAGCACAGAAACCCAGACCAGACCCAGCCAACACGCGGCCGCCTCAGCATTCGCAACGCTCTGACGCCCGGCCACATCATCCCAGCAGCAGCACGTCGGCGCCCGGCCGGTCGGACCCGCCGCCTGGCGCGCGGGGAGCCCACCTCGGAGGCGCACATCTGGATGATGCCCATGACGGAGATGAGCAGCTCGGTGTGCACCGACTGCAGCAGGCGGCCCAGCAGCGTGATGCCGCCCGCCATGCGGATGCACTCCTTCACCTGACGCCAGGCGGCGGCGGTGCGACCGCAGTCAGTGGGGGGACGCGTCCTGCCCGCTGTCCACTCCGCCACGCGCTAGTTAACTGTCGGTTGAGCTGCTTTGAATGCTGCGGGACTCAACGTTGTGACCAAAAGCCGTGGGCGCTGCGTGGAATGAAATGCCTTCGAAAGGTTCGACGCCAGCCCCCCCCCCCCCCCACATACACTACACTCAGCTCGGGGGGGGGGGGAGGGAGGCGAAGTTCCCTCCCTCACAGAGACAGCTTTAGACGGGCATTGGTAAAATGACCCGGCGTTGACACGCCTATACATCCCAAAGGACAGCACCGGCCAGCCACTGTTATCTGGACGCGAACTTGCGAACGAAATGTTACGCTTCAAACGGCCACAGTCAGAGATAAAAAAACAAAGCCAAACGGCCCAACACTTCGGCCTTCTCCCACCTCCGTTGAGATTACCTTCCTCGCCTTGGCGAGGGACCAGAGGGCTAACGCGCCACCCTTGGCCACCTCCAGCTTCTCAAGCTGCTTCGGTGTCAGCGACTCCATAGGCTGGGTCAGCACCGCCTTGTCCACGTCCAGCAGGTCAACCTTCGCCAAAACACAGTGCCACTCGGTCAGCAGGTCCGACCTCTGACAGACTTGCCCCAATCAGCAGTTGGCTCTGCAGCTGCAGTACTCCAAGGCTCCGGGTCAGCCGGACGCACCCGAGCGCCTTCTCCGCCCGCCCGCCCCGGCCACGCCACGCCACGCCACGCCACGCCACGCCACGCCACCCGGTACGCACCAGTTTGGGGACGCCGCCGCTCTTGCGCACGATACGTCGCGCCCAGCGGAACTGCGCCACATTGGCGATCGTCTCGGACGCCAGCGCCTTCAGCTGGTTGGACGGGCTGGAGAAGAGGGTGACGAGCGTCTCCAGGCCGCCCAGACTGGCTATGGAGCGGCGCACCTCCGGGTGGCTCGAGATCACCTTGAGCACCTTCAGCGAGCCGATCTGTGGGAGCGCCGGGCCACTGAGGCCGGCGGCCGACGGCGCCGGAGCGGTGGCGGAGCGGCTGTGTCCGACCATCACGTCACTGCGGCGCGTTGGTCTCCCAGGGCCAGAGGACGTGTTCGACGGACGGCATCGCAGCTGGGGATGGCTGGGTGCGGGGACGACTCCACGCACTTGGCCCTACCCGCGCGATGCGATTCGGCCCAGTATTCAATAAGACGGGCGCTTTGTCATTTTTCTTTCGTATTGTGAGTAGTAAAAGGGGTTTGCTTTCTGGGAAGCGGTGAACTGATTTCACGTGAGCTTGCAAGCCAAGCTCAACATCGAGCAAATCGTCGTTTCAGACGGAATGCCATCGTGAGCTTTTTTGCGAGTGAAGAGTGGGTGTGGCCAAAGTGGGTACGCACGGCAACTTTCATAAAAAAGCAGTGCCTTCCCCTGAGCGTAGCATTCGCCCTGACTGACACGCATGACTTGGTGTAACAGCACCGCACACTGAAATCGCACAGTGCGAAATCTCTCACAGCTTTCAGGCGTCTAAGAAAACTTGACAATGAACCTTTCGATGCCTTTTGCGTAATATATGACGTCATCCGGTAAACGGCGGTCAATACCAGTGAATCGCAAGGCTTAGCCCCCGACAGAACATCAAGATTAACAGAGCACGCTCATGAGAGAGCATAAAGTGATCCCCGTTTGATGCGCACCCACATTTGCTCAACGCTTACCACTCTGCGCTCATCTCGAGCTACAGCGTGCTGACCAATTAAACATTTAGAGATACCTTGGGTGTCTGCAGCTACAAAGCAGAGTTTTCGTCACGTTCACGGAGACATAAGTAGACATATTGGCACAGAAGCTGCAGTGCAAAAATACGTGAAAAAAATAATACGTGATCAGTGGTTCGGTGAACACATTCCTCTGATTGATCGAAGTCACCTCATTACGCCCCAAACATGTTCAAGTTTCCTGTATACATTAATACGCACTGCCCTTTATGCGTAATGGTGCGAGCGCGGTGAAATGCCCCCGACCCGGCACCTCCTTCCCCCCCCCCCCCCCTCCGGGCGTCACCAGCTCACCGGACCTTACACCGGACGTCGTTGGTCTCGAGGATGTTGAGCAGCACCTCGAGGCCGCCGACGTCGCGCAGAGCCAGCTGACACACCTCCTGGTCGATCTGGTGGTCCCGCAGGGCGCAGAGCGCGATCACCGTCGCCGTCTGGTTGCCGGCCTGCGTGGCACGGGAGCGCGGTCAGCCGCGCGCCGCCGGCGACCGGCGCAGCGCAGCCGGCGACCGGCGCAGCGCAGCCGGCGACCGGCCGCAGCGCCACCGGCGACTTGCGCAGCGCAGCCGGCGACTGGCACAGTGCAGCCGGCGACCGGCGCAGCGCAGCCGGCGACCGGCGCAGCGCCGCTGGCTGGCCGCTGCCGGGGTGACGTGCGTTCAGCGGTGTCTGTTGTCGCGGCACAGGCGGGCGAACGAGGGCACGACTGGCGTGGACCTCTGCTGTCCGATGTGATCGGCGTGGGAACGGGGAGAGCGGCTGCATGAGCCACCCACATGCTGCGAAACGGCGACACCGACCTTGTATGCAGATGCATAGAAACAACGGACTTCAAGACGTGCCCCCCCCCCCCCCCCCCACATACACACACACCTCAAGCTGTTCGGAGGCCTTCATATACCATTGTCCAACTGTGCGATGGACGCACTTTGGACTTATTGCGGCCGGTCAACATGGTAACGTGATCTACCTCGCTGGTGCGGACAGGTGCAAATGTAAATGTGATCTGTGGACACGTGGCACGTGAGTGATATGACGAGTCGAAGCACATCGAGAGGCACGCCTTCTGGCTTAAAGGATGACATATGATCTAAGAATGCATTGCTTATCCAGGCAGCAAAGCAGAAACGACTACAGCTACATCATATCTGCAGGTACCTTAAGGTACTTGACGAGCTTCTGAATCTGCCAGTAGTCGGCGGGCAGGTCGACAGCTGGGTCGGTAAAGCGGTCATTGCTCTCCTCTTCCGACGACGATTCCTCGCTCGATGACGACAGGTTATCGGAAGCCGCTTTAGGGGTGACCTTGACTGTTTTTGAATCCTTACCAGTCATGATGGATATGCGTAAGAACGACTAGGCAAAGGACTAGGAGCGCATTCACCGTCCCTGAAATAGCAACATCGTTGGCGCTTTTTGCCCGACGGCTTTGATAGACCATGTTTTCTGTAACTAACGTGGGTGTAGCATTGCGTCGCTTTGAGTCATGGTGATCAGTGCCGTAGGCTTGGAGCATGGGCTTGACCGCAAACTAATTCCAGGTGGTTTCGGCTGTTTTTGGTGACCTTTGACCTGACTCAATGTTACCATGCTTTTAAGGATAAATTATCGACCAAGCGGCATCGGATGATGAAGGTTTCATGCTAATTTCTGCAATAAGTTCAGAATCGGTCCTTAGCATACCCTTCACAGGCTCTCCCATTTGGGAGAGGGGACTTCGCTCCCTTACAGTTTAAGTGGGCGAGTGAGCGAATTGCTCCCATGCCCCTCCCCCCCCCCCCCCTCCACCGTTCCCGCGTTAGTGACAATTTGGCCAGGCCTGAGCTCGGCACACGAGAGCGCGGGGCTCAACGCACCGATGTCGCACAGGCGTCCGCTGCAGTCGATATATTTTGGCACACTCGCCCACACACACGAAAAGAGCCGCATGGACTATTCAGCTTTATCTTCCGAGCCACTAATATTCCGAACTGTCGATTAATTCTACTGAATCGTTAAGTTCTTCGAAGACTCGAAATTGATGGAGAGCGGCTGACGTACGGAAATCTCGACTCCCAACACTCGATACAGCCACTCACCTGCTATAATCCTTTCTATCTCGCTATTTCAGATGGAATTCAAAACAACGGCGATATGATGACAACAAAGCACAATGGTCGAGCATTCTCGGCTTCATTGATGTCTTGTGCGTTCCGTATTTTGGTCCCGCTCATCCGCTTTCTCAAGTTTTGAAGTCATCGATCAGCTGAAGGTGCGTTGCCATGGAAACTACGAAAATGAGGCTTGGGACCGGGCGATAATTTGTTGAAATGTTTTTGTATACAATTTTCACGCAAATTTTAGGCAATAATACAGCACTGCTATGTGAGAATATTGATTACTTGTTAACACAAAACGCTACTACACAGTTTCCGTCGTCTTCGATGGAAAACCAAGAGTGCAAGACACAAAAACTTTATATGGTATCCCAAATGTGATCTGGCAGGAATACAAGAAGCTGCTAATATGCAGTGCGCCGGCTTGTGCTCGAAATCTTGAAGTTTGTGTCGGTATGCATCGCGTTGGTTCGTACTGTGGCCCCGGGGTGTTTACCTTTATGAAATTACAAGCAACTAGTCGAAATTGCTGCGGGAACCGTTTAATATAGTTCCCTTAGTCATGGCTTCGAGGGTGAGTGTGTTGTGCAGCCTGTACTGGTATGACGGGGCGGATTTATGCTGTGACTCGAATGCTGGCATGCAAGTGGTAGGTATTGTGGAAATGGTATTCCCCCAATTAAAGGATGTTGTAATGAACCTGATGTGGCAAAGGCTTTTTTATTTTGGGTGTTGGTATACATGTTGGTATACATGTTGGTATAGAACATATTGTAAGTAATCGTAAAACAGGTAGATTCGTGCTCCTACCTTCAAATATTAATAACTACAGTAGCAAGCTCCTGAGTACCGCACGCTCCCCACCTCACCGACTCCCCAGCACTGTTCCTGTGTTATTGTTGCATAATTGCAATATTTCTGTTTATCAAGAACTATAAAAAATGTACATGACCAAGGTAACAATAATAATGCAATGAAAAATGTTTTTTATTGTGTCTAGGTATGTTTGTGAAACAGACAGGCCAGAATGGTCCAGAACATAGCCTAAACTAGCCTAACCTAACCTAACCTAACCTAACCTAACCTAGCCTAGCCTAGCCTAGCCTAGCCTAGCCTAGCCTAGCCTAGCCTAGCCTAGCCTAGCCTAGCCTAGCCTAGCGACCTAACCTAACCTAATCTAACCTAGCCTAACCTAACAACCTAACCTAACCTAACCTAACCTAACCTAACCCCCCCTACCCCCCTACCCCCCCCCCCCCCCACCACCATATCCCCTTCAACCCAGTGTCCCATTGGCATCCATGTTCCATCCCACATATATGTACCATATTAAGAAGTTTTGTTTAGCCACCATATTCTCATTTTGCTTTTCATTCCCACCCAAAAATGTCATATTTCCCTACCATGTCAACCAATCCACAAACAGTATGGAAGACTGCTTGGATACCCAAGAAATATATTTCACTGGATTCTTGTTACCTTGGCCTCATACATTTTTATGGTTCTTGATGCGCTGTAATGTTGTGATCATGCAGTAATGTTGTGATCACACGTAGCAATGGCCGGGGTCGAGGTTGCTGCCTGTGTGCGGCTCTTGGATGATGTTCGCTATTGTAGTCATTAAAGTTCCAAGGTAAGAGTTTAGATGACCTGTTTTATGATTACTTATGATGTGTTCTGCCTTAAAAACAATGATTGATCTATATTGCTCTTTTTAACATGAGGTAGCAATGTATACCCTGACCTTATTTTGTGTGGAAGGAGCCCAAAATATTGATTCTGATGAGCTCAGAGATGTCAGCTCAGCACAACCTCATGTTCTAGCCATGCACTTTTGCAGTTGGCCTTTGGCCATTGGGCGGCAGTGTGACGTTGAAGTGCTGTCATGGTCAATTTGGTACAGCCATGTTATTGTCACAGGATCCAGCTAACACTTTCTCAGTTCATCACCGCATGGAAAATAAGTTATAAGATTATTCCATATGGACAAGCCACTCTGCAAAATGTGGAGGCCAGTTAGCAGTTGGATGTTTTAGTTTTGGTCAGGTCTAAGCCTGCCCCAAATGGGGCAGCTTCTTGGGGTAGGGGCTGATGATTTGATCACCAGGGGGCTCCAAGATTGTCATCATGATATGATTTGCACCTGCTGATTATACATTACTCATGTAGCTCTGGTCAGAAACATGTTGAATTTTCCATCTAGTATTTTGCATTGCATCTTATGGCTGCCAAAGAAATGGATTAATATTTCACAGTGTGAATGATAGAATCCCAGACTTCAGGCCACCACCCAGACACTGACATATCTGACATGTCATTACTTGCAGCTTGGTTGCCTTGTCAGTGAAAACAGCAGAAGCTGTTATGAGCAAAATACTTTGTTCTTGAGCAAGGTTTGTTGTGAGAATGCATCCATTAAGTGGTGGATTTCTTGCTAAAGGATTTTGTGCAAGCAGTTGTATCTTAAGCCAGATAGGATAATATGGCAGCTATGAAGGCAATTATTGAGCAGTTAAGACAAATATGATGCATTCAGCCTTTAGGCCACCCATGTCTTGATGGGTTGCCACTCTTCATGATTGTATGCACTCTGGTGTGTTTTCTTATTTTATGGTGATTATCTGTTATTACCATTTCTGATATGGTGATGTTTTAGGTATACTGAGATTGAGATTTGCATTGAGATCTTGTCAAGATGTGCATGATTTGCGACTTGTTCACTGGTGCATAAGGTTAACATGTCTTAATTGTTTGTTATATATGTTTTTCTGAAGAGGATTGCATCATAAAAACATTATTCTAGCCTGATTTTTAAACTGATTCTCAAAGTAATACATGCTTAGCCTTTTATTTAGGTATTTGGATGCTCAGATATGCTTAAAAATGCTGGGAGATAGTTGATCCCAAGGTAGTGGTTTTGTTAACATATTTCAAATTTGAGTCTCATAATGGTGTATTATTAACTGTACTTTTTTATACTGATAAAATGTGTGAATTAACAAGTCTCTTGAATGTTCTCTACTGGGGATGACTTCATCAAGGGCATTCCTTTTTGAAGAAATATTGTTTTATTTTATGTCATGATTTGCGACTGTGGGGCTCAACCTTTTTAAGATGTTTGACCTGTTGTCTTAATCAGAAGGCTTTTTTGCACACAAAAATGTACAAAATTTTTTGAGGAAATTTTAAAAGCAAGTGGTTAGTTAAGTCACATTTTATGTATGGTATGGCTGCTGATGGTCAAGTGACCTCCAGTCTTTGACCTATGTCTTTTCAATCTCTGGCTGCACTGCAACAGTTTTGGGAAGAAATGGCACAATAGTAGCTGGTTGCGCCATGTGCAATGTTTTCAAATTATCTGAATGCAGGCTGTTTGATCAGGCTGTGCCTAATGTAATGTAAGTAATATTGCAACTAGCAGTTTGCTGCCCTCATTTGATTAACTCTTGCCCTAATTTGCTGCTCTCAGAGTGCAGACTGGTGGAGTGGGGGGTTGCTACAACCTGACAGTTTCCAAGCTAATGAAGATAGAGTTTAGTGGAGAATACCCAGCAGTGGAAAACACCCATGAATTGGTCCAAACAAGGTCTTGCAATTGGTACTAATTTTTGTGTCAGGCCAGTGGACCCCATTATGCCAGGTCAGTCTGGCGTGACAGCGCCGCTTGGCTGAGATGCTGGTCCCAGTAACCCATACATGTGCAGTCGGTCCCGGGCGCTTGAGTGCAAGTAATGGGCTGGCCTTTTTGGGGACATTCATGAGGGCTTGAGTGCAAGTAATGGGCTGGCCTTTTTGGGGACATTCATGAGGACGTGTAATAGATCTCAGTCACCAGAGCAGGTAGAGATATCAGGCAACTGCATGATGTAGCTGAATGCACTGTGTGCAAACTCGTAAGCGAGATCACACTCCGACTCGTAGCAACGCCAGGCAGCTACTAGAAAGTGGCCAAATGTTGTTTTGAAACCTAGTCACAGATTTAACCTGCCTTGATGTAAAGAGAGACAGAGATATTGTGAAAAATGTGTTTTGTTTTGCAATATGTTGGCCACAAGGGCTGAAGCCACAAATTATTCCAAAATTGTTTGTTTTTACTCATAAGGCACATGTTGCCACCATAAACCAAGCTTGTTGCAGAGCATTATGCACTTGTAAATGTGTACCTGAGCACTACCTCGTTATTGTTGTTTTGTTTTGTTTTTTGCCTGCTTGACACCTGAAATGAGATATACTTCATTGCATATTTCAGACTGATTTGGTATGGGTCCTAAAAGTGATCGACACCTTTCGCTTGTATTTTGAGGCCATGCTGAAGAACTGAAATCTGTGATCACCACCATTGTGCCATGCTGCACAAGATGTATCGCCTTCTATCAGATAGAACATGTTCCATTGTTTATCAGGTAGACAACAATAAACCAGGGGTCACTCACTGTTCATAATCATGCAAGCGCTGCATTGTTAATCACTATTTGCCTAGTTTACTTTGCAATGTCACTGTTCCCGAATGCCTGCACCATAGTCCTCCTATCTCCTCATTAACATTTCACGTCAACGTCCGCGAGATTGCCATGCCAAGGCTGATAGCACGTGGCATTTCGCTGCAGTCCGCATGCCCAGTGTTTGCCTATTGTGCGCTGGAATGTGAAACGCGAGCAGCCGGTGGGCCAGCCCGACCTTGCCCGCAGCAGATACCAGCGCCCTCCACATGACACCGCAGGGCCCAGGCCCATTCGTCACACCGTCAACACACTGGCGCGTGCTGAGCTGGCGGTGCGGTCCGTCGCCGGCTCGTGTCACCGCTGGGCAACAAAGGGGGGGGGGAGGGGCTATCATGTGCCCTACCCGCCTCTGCAGCGCTCACAGTGTCCTGTTGTCCCGACCGACGGCCCCGTCGGCCCCGGCGAGGTGACGTCAGCGCGCTGCTGAGCCGGACCTCTGCAGGCCCTCTGCCGGCATTGTCCGCGCCGCCCCGCGCCCGGCTAGGCGGCGGTGGGCAGCTCACTGTGTGTTCTGGCGGGTCCGTGCCGACGGCCACCCGGTGCGGGGCGGGTCAGTCGGGGTCGCGTCGTGGCCCTGTCCGCCGGGGAGTCGGGGTGTGTTCAGATGAGCGGCGGTGTATGTGTCGACGTCAGTGTCCGTGGGTGCTCTCGCTTGTCCCTGTGTTTCGTTCTGACTGGCCGCACGGTAAGCCGTCTCGCGGTGTGTTGCAGGTCCCGCGGGTCGAGCGAGTCCCCCGCGGCTAGCTGAGCCTTCGGTCGGCCTCGTGACCCGCGCAGGTCACCGTCCGGGCCCCGGCGGCTGTCACCTAGGTCTCCAGAGCCTCGGTGGCCGTCTGGGGGCATCCCGAGGCCCGACGGCCCTCTCCTGGGCTCCAGACGTCGCTCGCCGCCGCCGCCGCCGCCATGGTGTCTCCGGCCACGTCGCTGCCCGACTCGCCCCCCACCTCCTTCATGTCGGAGGATGGAGACAACAGTGACCGGAACGAGAGTGAGTGATTGCTGCTCGCGACGTACCGAGTGGAAGTGTGTCTCTTTCACTACAAAAGAAAGAAAGATGTTGGCACATAGCCAAAACCCCCTTATGTTGATCTTTTGCC
The DNA here is from genome assembly GCF_011947565.3 of Pollicipes pollicipes. Taxonomy (NCBI): domain Eukaryota; kingdom Metazoa; phylum Arthropoda; class Thecostraca; order Pollicipedomorpha; family Pollicipedidae; genus Pollicipes; species Pollicipes pollicipes. The sequence goes on from NW_023596545.1 coordinate 28,124,303, forward strand.
TCAAGCGGGACGTTTGCACCCCTCCAAAAAATCGCTGAAGCCTTAAAAGAACCAATACCAATGTACGCAAATGCATGCAGTGCCCCGATGCTTATAGTTTGATAGACCGCTGCCCCGGGACGTGCCAGTGTTGCTGACCTCGTGGTTTGCAGGCGTTGCTCTCCCATCCTCGTCGCATATGTTTCTGATGACGACTACCGGAATGTTTTCCGGCAACTAATGACTCGACTGCACGTGTTCCTCGCAAGTTTTGGAGGCCAATTGCTGCACATTCTGCCCCGGCATTGCTGATTGCCGGGGTTCATTCAGCGGTTTCGTAACTGCCGTCAGCGTCATTAGGAAGGTGGACCACGAGCGGAATGCCTTCACAATCTGCACAATGCGCACGGGAAGCACTGAAGAGCGGCGACTGAGTGACGACGGGAGCAGGGACATGTTTGATGACCTGCTCTGGTCAGTATTGTTGAGCAGCGGCGCGGCAGCCGCCGGACGCCGTTGCCCGCCTCTGCTGACCCGGCCGGCCGGCCTGCCCGCAGACGGTCCGCCGCCGTCGCCGGCGACGGCCATGGTGGCGCTCGACGCGCAGCCCGTCACCTACTGCGAGCCCACGTTCTGGTGCTCGGTCAGCTACTACGAGCTGTCGAGCCGCGTGGGCGAGACGTTCCACGCCTCACAGCCCAGCCTGACCGTCGACGGCTTCACCGACCCGAGCAGCTCGGACCGCTTTTGCCTCGGTCTGCTGAGCAACATCAACCGAAACCCGGTGGTGGAGCAGACGCGGCGCAACATCGGCCACGGCGTCCGGTTCTACTACATTGGTGAGAAGGCCGCGCTGTGGTGAAGGGTGGGGTGTACGTCATCGGTGAAGGAACGGCCGCTATGATGAAGGATGAAGTCTATTACGGCGGTGAGGGACGGCCGCTGCTGGAGAAGGGCGGGGTGCATTACGTTCGTAAGGGATGGCTCTGTTGTTGAAGGTAGGGTTTATGATATAGTCGGTGGGGATTAAGGTGCCGCTACTTCGGTGAGAGGGGGGGGGGGGGGGCTGTGTCGCATCGTTGAGGGAGTTGGAGAGGTTTTCTGCTGCGGCGAAGGGTGGCCTACCTTTGCAGGGGGTGCGACTAGGTTATATTGATGAAATGGGCGTTGTTTTTCATTGGTGGAACACGATTTACCATTATCTTGCGCCATCTATGCTTTCGATATCCCCTAGTGATGAGACTACTTTCGAATCATCTACCCAAAAGTGTGTGCCGCACCGGGTCGACCCCGTGATTCTACCTCATCCCCCGTCCAAACGGACGTCTGTTCCGAAGTTTACGCCCCCCCCCCCCTCCCCCTGAGAGACCGGCACTGTTCGGTGTTGTCTCCCCATTAGTGGAAGCGCGGTGTGCGCCGTTAGCCTATGGTTTGGTGCCTCTAGCTGCTGACTGCACATCGCGCTTAACAGCCGAGCTGTCACCACCAGTGGGGAAATAGCCGGATCAAATGAAAATCAAACGGAATTATATAAAATGGAGACATTGATCATTGATGATCAATGATATAAAAGGGAAACATCACGTTGATCGTGAACCCCAGCCAGCGAACCGCTCAGGTACCCAGTTTGCGTACGATGCTGCACGGACACGGGAAGCGCGGCAGTGCCAGCGAGCTGACCTGCCGTGTCCGCTTTCCAGGCGGCGAGGTGTTCGCAGAGTGTCTGAGTGAGTCGGCGATATTCGTCCAGTCGCCCAACTGCAACCACAGATTTGGCTGGCACCCGGCTACCGTGTGCAAGATTCCCTCCAGTGAGTACAGTCTTGGTGGCGCCAGGTCTTGGCTAAGCCGAGACCTGACCTACCTCGACCTCGAAGTGTGTCCTAATCGACCTCGAAGGCCAATTAGGAGACCTGCGCCTTAAGTTGTTTGCTTTTGTTTGCTTATGCGTATTTGATCGTTCTGCGTGATTTGCGTGCTGCCACATTTCTCACGGTCATTATTGTATGACGACACGCGATGCAGTCAGGTATTTCGGATTTGCGCGTAGGGATTTGGCGTGCTTCGGCTGAGACTATACTGAGAACTCGCCCCCCCCCCCCCCTCCACACACACACACAGAGTGTAACCTGAAGATCTTCAACAACCTGGAGTTCGCGGCGATGCTGGCCCAGTCGGTGAACCAGGGCTTCGAGGCGGTGTACAGCCTGACGCGCATGTGCACCATCCGCATCAGCTTCGTCAAGGGCTGGGGCGCCGAGTACCGCCGGCAGATCGTCACGTCGACGCCCTGCTGGATCGAGCTGCACCTGAACGGGCCGTTGCAGTGGCTGGACCGCGTGCTCACGCAGATGGGCTCGCCGCACATGCCCTGCTCGTCCGTGTCGTAGTCGGCGCTGCGCCGCCCCGTCTTCCCACCGCGCCGGCTCTGCCACGCTCGCGCCGGGTCCGCGCTACGTCCCGCCCGCGCCGCCGCTGCCGCTCCCGCTGGCGGACGGCCGGTGTGCGGCGGCGCGGCACGCGGCGTGCGTGGCGCTGCTCCGGCGGCCGTGGTCGGCTCCCCGCCGGGCGGTGCTGAATCTCGGTCGGCCGCGCCGCCCGTAGCCCTCTCCCCAGGCGCGCCGGCCCGGTGCTGGTGCTGGCTGTTCGGAACTGGTGTCAAAGAACAATCAGGGTGCGTTCGTGTGGTGACGCAATACGTATTGTGGCTGTTCCCTGAATGTATATTTGTGTATTGAGGGGGATGGGCGGAGCTTGGGTGACATTAGGCGGGGGGGGGGGGGGGGCTTGCAAGAAACCATTGCTTCTTGTAAGCGTGTGCTGGCAGGCGTTTTAGATGCAAACACGCTGGTGGGCGTATACCACACATGTGCTGAATGCATGTGACTTTGCTGAGTGTCCCAGGCTCATTTTGATAATCATGGACTGTAAGGCTCATCCTGACTAAGTACCTGTTGGTGTGTATGCGTGTGTGTAGGTGGCTCGACATTGACGGGGCGTGGTTGCTCATCTGTCATCGTGACTGGTCTTATGCGCCGCGCGTTTCTCACAGGACATGCCAGCTCCTGTTTTACCACTGTAGAAATTGGCACTGCCCCGCCACGAAATGCATCAGGATGTGCGGCCTGTACACAGCGTCTTTGTACGTGCTAAATGTATCATCGGGGGAGTGTTCGCCAGGGGATGGATGTGGTTCTCCTGGTGGTGCTGACCCGCGGACGATGTGATCAGGGAGGAGGCTATGGACCGGCTGTAGCATTGCAGGACATGCTGACGCATGGCCGCCAGAGTCGCGGCACGCTCTCCGGACTATTGTGTGGACGGATGGGTAGGTCGTCGGGATTTAAAGCTATATAGGAACGACGAATGGTCATTTTCGTTTGCACGTCGCGTACCTGAAGACAAAAATCATGAAATCATCACCGCCAATGAACCGATGCTGTACTTTTATGAAATCGTGCTGCCCTAGATAAACTATTTGTATACCTTGCGGTTGTCCTACCAATTGGGTTGTGTGATGCCGTAGATTCGACGCCCATCTGTACGTCACGTGCCGATCTTCGGCATGCTGATCCGCAGGTCCGGGAGGACACGTTCCATGTTCCAACACCGACATGACGCTCGAGACACGCTCAGCAGTTACTTGCGACAGCTAGCGGGAGTGCGTTTCGTCCGTGAAGGATGCGGAACCGTGGGCGTGCGAACGCCGAAATTGCGGGCGGGCAGGGGGCTTTCTCTCCCGCCTTTGTCCCTTCATAAACTCGTGAGGCTGCTTGTGTTGGAGGGGGGAAAAGTACGTGTGGACCTGTGCATGTTCTTCCACCGTCATCGGTGTCCCTTTAGATACTAGCTCAGTGCCCCTCCAGAGATCTTCGGGGCACTTATCATCGTTGTCACTCATTTGCAGGATGTCCGAACTTCCATGCAAATTACGAACCGGTCTGAACATACGAGTATCACTCCATCAGCGAGAGTCCACGACTGTAGACCAGAGCTCAGTGGTCAGATGAACACGAGTAGACGGTGCCGCGTCAGGATCAGCGACAGCAGTAACCCCATCCGGCCGAATCTGTCAAGGATAAAAGGCATTTTCCATGCATCCCAAGTATTCTTATGGTTGGAGGGTACTGAGTGCCCGCAAACATGGGTGACTATAAGGACGTTTGGAGAATCCCTCCCTGTGTACTTTGAACTGCGACAGTTCTGGATGAAGGGCGCTGCAAAGGCTGCGCTTGCCGGCATGGGCTACGTATATCACAAATGGTGGCAGAGCAGTGGTCCTTATAGGGTCGTTCTACCGTGAAGTTAAGGTCCCATGTCGTGGAGAATCATCCTGGTGATTCTACCGCTGTCGTGGCGAACAGGATTCTACCGCAAATTTTTAAAGGACCTGAAGTAGACCCGGCGGGTGGACCAACCGCCCATCATTTGCGGAAGCAAGCCGGGCCCGCCGACGTATTGTTTCCCGCGCGCGTTTTAGCTTCTTTAGATAGGAAGAACTCCTTTTTTGGTAAATTGCGATCGCACTGAATAGAGCACCATGTCGTCATACCACAAGCCGGAATCGAAAACTCTTCAGGAGCTTCGCGATATTGCTCAAAAATTGCGCATTCACAGCATTGATGCGACGTCTGCTAGCAATTCCGGGTGAGTACATGGGGTGGATTTATTCTGAACATTGAAATGCATGCTGCTGATGGTGTTGCAAGGCCCTAAAAGTTATTGGTGTGATGCCTACACAACAATTTAAACATGTCAACAAAGAAGCTGTTTGAAAGTCTGGCCGCAGATCAGGCTGTGTAAAATACTATTCAGGTACGCTTGACCTGTCGAGTAGCAGAAAAACCGAGAAATACCATTTCAGCACGTGTGCAGTGAATCTGAGGGTCTCAGTTTAGTGCTTGGATGCTACCCATTTCAGTCTGCCAAGACCCTATGTTTCTAGGGACTGGTCTTATGTAGTGATAGTCGAAAATATGAATCCCCTTGGGTATTTTCTAGCAAACATTTGTTGGAATTTTATCATTATAGTCTGGAATAGATAGAAAAAAATATATATATGGTGGCACCTCTGGACCACATGCGACAGAAACACGACATGACATTGACACAACAACAACTGACGGACAGCGCTGACATTTTACGGACGTGCAGTGACAGAAGACGCCTTCAAATTTGGGAAAGCGTATTAATTATATATATATATATATATAGTATATATATAT